>NW_020799091.1:33540620-33564567 GCF_003259725.1 Athene cunicularia | reverse complement strand
GGGAGTGTTGATCTGCTCGAGGGTAGGGAGGCTCTGCAGAGAGACCTGGACAGGCTGGAGCCATGGGCTGAGGCCAACTGGAGGAGTTTCCATAAGGCCAAATGCCGGGGGCTGCCCTTGGGCCACAACAACCCCCAGCAGCGCTACAGGCTTGGGGAGGAGTGGCTGGAGAGCTGCCAGTCAGAGAGGGACCTGGGGGGGTTGATTGACAGCCGGCTGAACAGGAGCCAGCAGTGTGCCCAGGGGGCCAAGAAGGCCAATGGCATCCTGGCATGTGTCAGCAATAGCGTGGCCAGCAGGGACAGGGAAGGGATCTTACCCCTGTCCTCGGCACTGGTGAGGCCGCCCCTCGATTCCTGTGTTCAGTTTTGGGCCCCTCACTACAAAAAGGACATTGAATGACTCGAGCGTGTCCAGAGAAGGGCAACGAAGCTGGTGCAGGGTCTGGAGCACAGGTCGTACGGGGAGCAGCTGAGGGAACTGGGGGTGTTTAGTCTGGAGAAGAGGAGGCTGAGGGGAGACCTCATCGCCCTCTACAGCTCCCTGAAAGGAGGGTGCAGAGAGCTGGGGATGAGTCTCTTTAACCAAGTAACAAGCGATAGGACAAGAGGTAATGATCTCAGGTTGTGCCAGGGAAGGTTTAGACTGGGTATTATGACGCATTTCTTTCCAAAAGGGGTTGTTGGGTGTTAGAATGGTCTGCCCAGGGAGGTGGTGGAGTCCCCATCCCTGGAGGTGTTTAAGAGTCAAGTTGACATAGCGCTGAGGGATATGGTGTAGTTGGGAACTGTCAGTGTTAGGTTAATAGTTGAACCGGATGTTCTTCCAGGTCTTTTCCAACCTAGATAGTTCTGTGATTCTGTAATCTGGGACAAGTTCATCGAACTATATGTGTTCAAGGCAAACCACATAACTAGAATGTATGAGGTGTTAATCTACCTACTTTTTTTCCCAGTCTCCAAAGTTCTTCATCATACTTATTCATCTTTACATACTCTGTTGAATCCATGATTAAGGAAAATATTCACATTGAGATAGATGCCCTATATTATGTGTTTGAACACTAATTTAAATAGTGATTAATTTATACATATCTCTTTATGCCTTCTTGGTCTTTTTTTAGAATATGTAACATCATAAATGAAATTAATAATAGTATGTGGGGCATTTTTTCCTATACAAATTTTTGAATTAAACTGACCAGATGTGCAGTTAATATTTTAATCAAGTATATTGAATTGTACCATACCAATAATTTTAGCCAAATACCGTCTATTATTTTGTTAGAGATATAAGTGACTTGATTTGCATAACAACTTAGATGGAATGTGAAATAGAGGAACCACTGAAAAGAGTCATATCTTTCTTTTGACAGAAGTGGCATTTTTAATAGTTTACTAGAAAATAGAGTGAACAAAGTGTGGATAAATGACAAAACATATGAACACTAAGCAGATCAATGTCCTACTCTACCAAATATTGCAAAGTAACCTGTGTAGAAATTATTTTTGCAGTTTGGAGAATAAGGAAAATATGTAGTCTGACATTTGGAAAAATCCAGTTGTTTGAACTGCCTCAATACCTAAAAGATATTCTAAGAGCTAAAGGAAAAGTAAAAAACACAGTATTCTCTCTGGGGTCTGTTTGTAGTCTTCCTTTGTTTCCTATCTTAGTAATTCCAACCACATCCATCCGGAATATCTGATTCCTGCAGCTTGGTAAAATGAACTTCACACAGATGTAGCAAAAAGTTGAAAATTCTCTTCTTAAAAATTTATTTCTGGGCAGTGAATGGTCTTCATATGTCTGTGTCCTCTGACTTTGCACTGAAACCAACTCTTCTTTTGGTAATACTATAGAAAAAAGTACACGCTTTACTCTATAGAGTTTTTTTTTGGTTTTGTTTTGGGTGGGGTTTTTTTTAAGATTAAGAATTGATGTACATGAAACTTGTGAAGAAGGACTAAATAGGATTTATGTCTTTGATTATTATGTCATTCTATGAAGTGAGAAAAAGATAAATGCTACAGAACACATTTAACCTGATGACTCTTCATAACTAGATTTAGTTAGTTAGTTGATTTTCTTAACATATGTCTTTTAGAGGGATCTCCATTGTGGGTCATGGAGACAATCACACGTGAGTGCGATCTCTGATTTGTTCAGATCTTTTTTTCCCTTCTTCAGTCTTATGTAAGCACATAGAATAAGAGAATCTGAAGTTTAAGGATTTAGAACCAATCCTAGAGGGAAGGGTGGCATGCACACAGAAAAGGAGCTCATCTCTGAAAAGATATTTACAAAGGTTTGTTTTCCTTAAATTGATATCTTATGAAATAAAGCACTTTATTAACTCTCACAATTGTGTATCTTGCTTTCTCTGACAAGAGCTTTACATCTCAATTTATGCAGCTATTAACTGATTTTATTTCAAAACATCTCAAAACTAGTGTTTTGAGTAATTTACAGATCTTTTTTAGCCTTTACCTGCCCAAAGAATAACTTCTAGTTAATGCTTGCTTACTTTATTGATGCGTATTTACAGATGTGTTTTCTCTGCATTGCTTCAGAAAAGTAACTTAGGGTTTTTTTCTAATTATAGTTAAGTTCATACAGAATTGTCCCCAAGTGATACACATTCAACTGAATGAAATATCAACAATTTGAAAAATCTTAGAATATACATAAACATGCAGGAATTTTTGTTATGTTTTCTTGAGCTCATGTACTTGAATCCTAAACAAAGCTAAGGGTTAATTGTTTCTGATTCATGACTACAGCTAGAACACATAGACTAAATCCCTAAGGCAGAAAGAACTAATTGTGAGAGTAAGATGATCCAGATTAGATTTCACAAGACTTAAGTGCTAATTTGAAACAAATAAGTTAGGAGACTCATTGAACTCCATAATTCATACTGAGAGATCTTTCAGAAGCAAAATTTCATTAGTTTTTCTTCTTAAACTCTCACCAAGAATATCCTTGATACTGACTACAAGAGTCAAGAGTTATGTCAGTGATTACTGGAGTACCCTGAAAGAAAAACAAAAAGCTTTAAACCTGCAATCAATGATCACACTTCTGTGGTACAATGGACTTGTACACAAATAAGGTGAAGACTAATTTTTTGAGAGAGAATTTTTTTTTTTTCCATAGTTGGAAGACAATAGGGAAGGGAAAAAATGGCTGTTATCAACCTCACTAATTGTGTTGGGTTTGCATAATATGTCTTCATCTTTGCTTTGACAAATTTCAGACATTTTAAAACAAGTGAAAAAAAATCAAACAAAGAATACAAGTAAAATTTCTCTAAGCGAATATGTCCCTGAATATTGAAAATGATGTGATCTTGTGATTCACAAGATGTGAAATCTACTAATTCTATTCCTTTGTGCATTAATGGAAATGTTTAAATAAACAGTGAATACAGTAAAAAAAATGTAGGTAGAATAAAGCAAGATACAAAAAGAGATTAAATTATTACAATAGATGGGAGAATATGACTGTTGAGTATAAGTCAAAGTGGAAGAGTAGATTATGTAAATTACTTACTAAAAGATTTGCTTGTAAAGGTCAGTAGTTCTGAAAACTACTGAAGCCTAGGTAATAGTGTCCATATTCCGTACCTACCCATTCCAAGTGATTTTACTTCAGCTGTTCTTTGCATGTGTCACTCATTGAGACTACACTGTCTCATCTGCTTATAGGAGCTGTGTGATTTTCCTAATATATTTCCTTCTCTGAAAAGATGTTGTCTCTTTCCAGTCTAGGTTGTATTAATAATCTGCTCTGTAAAGCAGTACTATTTTTCTGGTTTGGATCCAGATTTCTACACACTATTCCTTCAAACACAATAATGAGCAAAAGAGACATCTATGATGAAATTTAATAGTGTAAATCAAAGGAGAGAAAAAATTGGAAGAAGTGCCCAAGATTGCCCCAAAGAGTCCTTCAGAACTGCTGCCAAGGCAGCTCTAGGAAAAAAAAAAAAAAAAAAAAAAAAAAAAAAAACAATAACATGAAGTCCAAAGAAGCTACTTATCATCACAGAAAATAGAAAAGGGAAACTTAAGTGGTCAGTGAGCAAAAATAAAACATGGACCACATCTAGCAAAAAAGAGTTGTTTTTTTTCCTTATTTTTTCTCAAGACCAAGCTTCTCAATAACTTAATTTTCTACGTGTTTAAGCAATAAAGAAACCCAGGATAAGTGATGCAATGCAGCTGAGCATTGCTCCTTGAAAAAAGAGGTCTGAACATAATGTCTGATCTTGATGCAATATAAGCAGGTTTTGTTTATTCAATATGTATCCCAGTATGTGGACAGTACAACAGTCTTGTGTTTGCTGGCAGTTAAATTTCTCATTCAGTGAGAAGATAGCTCTTCTGAAAAAGCAAACACAGAACTTAATTGATAGTGAATGTTTAATTCATTTTCATAAAAATCAATAGTGTTTCTCAAGGGGATAAAGGTGAATTAATTCATTTATCTAGATCTTTAAAGCTGATGCATAGTAAACATGAGACGTTTAGCAAAGGTTAAAGAGTGCTTGTTGAGAGGCCTTCAAGATAGCAACATCATTTTGATTTGTTTGATTTCTTAACACTGGGAGGATTATTTGTATTAAATTATCACTGTTTCATTCCACAGTAGAACAGGTACTTGCTCATGTTATAGTCCTATTACTAGACATTTGCCACTGATATAAAATCATAACATGTACAGCATTATCAAAACAGGAAAAAACCCCTATCTTCTTGCTGAATAGAAATGAAACTAATTGTTTTGATTTGAAAAATGTTAAAAAAAAAAAATATAGAAAGAAGAAGCTGGATACCAAATGCCAGTAATAGTCTAAACAACATAAAGATCCAAAATACAGTAACCACTTCTACAACTTTGTTGTTAGATTTCCTCTGCCCTGAGGGTTTTCAGGTCGCAATAACAATAAAAAGAATGAGGAATAGGAAAAACGGTAGAAATCTAAAAATAGCAGCGCTTTCATACTGGTCCATTATTATTGATTTGCTTTGCTATTCCCTCCTTTGACTATTCTATCACATGTTGGGTTTGGGGGATTGTTTTCGTTTTGTGGGGGTTTTTTTTGTTTGTTTGTTTTTGGTTTTGTTTTGTGCAGCCCCTACTGTCTACTACAAATCACAAAACATAAAGAGTAAAAATCAGCCAAATAAGCAAAGAAACAAAGATTATGAAGAAATATGCCACCCATTGTAGATTTAAATGGTGTTTAAAACCATGTATTAAATTAAATGTATTAGGACCTGTAGTTTCCAAATCTATTTGCACACATATAAATATCCCCTCCAGGACATGCCTAAAGTTTTCTTCTGCTAAATTTGCTGCTGAAGAATTTTGAGATTGTCACCAGGAGACAAGATGACCTTGTTGACAACGAACAGTTAAAGGTATAATAATGAAGATACTTTTTCTCTTCATATTCAGAATAAAACAAGCTAGACAACTCAGTCACTAACATTTCTTTAATAAAAAAGCATTATTTGATCTGCCATCCTTTGAGATAAGAAATAAATAAATTATTACCAATGGTCACGCAGGTCTTAGTTGTTAACAGCACTAAATGCACACTGCATTTCTAAATTCAATCCACTCCAAAAAATGGCAAAGGACAATCAGAACTATTGGTTCAGATAAATTCAACTGCACATGTAAAACATACTCTTCCAAATTCAGCTGCCCCACATATATACACTAAGGACTTAGTCACGCTGATATTTATTTGATGATCGACATTTGCAACTACAAAAAGTCATTTTGGAGGCTATAGACAGCAAGGCTTGTGTCTCAGTATTGTCAAAAAATGCCAGAAATCTAAAGTATAAGAAAACTTCTTTTCCTTAGCTGCAAATCCACTGCGGAGTGGTGTAGCTACTAGACCTTACTGGAACTCAGTAATCAAGAACAGGGGAATGTACCTCAAGTTCTGTTCCTCTGTGCAACACTGTGAACTAGGGAAAGTTTTGAATCCTTTACATTCAGCTTTGCAAATTGGGTACAATGCCATTTAGTCAGGTTTATGCTGATTGATCCAAATGTAATGGTCAGTCAATAAGTAACCAGGAATAGACTGCAAGTTCTTATATGAAGGTCTAGTCAAGGTCTGACTTTTAGCTAGCCAGAATTCTGAATCAAGGAGGATATTAGCTATGTGTTATTTAATTACAAATATAGGAAGCTATAGGCAAACCCAGTTATATAGTAAATGTGATATAGTTTATTCATCTATGTTCATATATCAGGTACCTAATATCTACAAAATGTATTGTTAAATGTTGTTAAAGAGAAGTTAGTTATCTAACATGTTAACTGTTCTCGTTGACTACATAGACACCTTTAAGGTATCTTGTTTATATGTCCATACTTTTATTCACAATATATGGCCTTGGTTGTTGTTTTCTTTACCACTGCAGGAAAATGGTCTTTGTGTGGTTTTGTTAGATTTTAAAATTTTTAGATTATTTTTTTTTTTTTTAATAAGGAATACTATTATTCCAACTGTTTCAGAGGGAGTGAAAACTTTGAATTAGCTCCCACTGAAAATAATAAACAAAACAGGGTATTATAGCTAAGAATACAGCAGTGGATTGCACAAAATGCCACTTTTATTTTGTTCTTAAATTTTTAGGTAAAGGAGAAATTAACTCATCCTCATTTAAACTACTCCTAGAAAAATATGTACTGATTCATTCTGCTGAATCTTTCTAGTGAAGTTATTGTTTAGGTGAAACATACTCTCCCAGAGGTTTCTGCTGGAAGCTCATTATAGGCCACCACACAATAAGTAATTTCAGTATGTATACATAAATATGTTATAAATGGGTACAGTGTAATAGCATAACTGTTATATCACTTAAGAAACTGTACCTTCACATAGAGAAATCAAGTGGGTTCATGACTTGTAAAGATCTACACAGCATCACTCAGTCCCATACAGAGATATTCAAGCTACCCCAGCACAAGCTGGATCTGGAAGTAGAAGCAGCACTGTTGTGCCAACATTGTGCTGTTTTAGAGCCAAGTAATTCTGTTAGAAGGCTACTCAGATGCCAGGACCCAAGTGTATATCTCTTTATAATGCTGCACAGTTCTTTAGATACATACTAGGTTGCCTGGACATTCCTTATATGGTACTGCATTGTGTGGTGTAGGAATACTCAAATATCCTGATTTACTATGCAAAACAAAATTACCTTCGCTATATTAATGCAGCATTTAGTGTTTAATCCCATACTGTTATAAAAACTAATTACATTTTCAAAAACTAATTATAGGGCAACAGAATTTCGCAGCCTCTGAGATTAAGATGGTTCCAACACTACTTCAGAGAAAGGCTGGTACTATTCCAGATTATTCCTTTCTAAAGTTATGTCTATATCACACTTCAGAGGTACAAGTGAGGTCTAGGTAAACATGAGAGAAAAAAGCTAAACCAGCTAACCCTGATACTTCTGGCAGTCTGGTCATGACAACACAGATGTCAAAGTGAGTGCACTATGAAATAATGGATGAGTATTCAGAGGATAATGTCTGATGTCTTGTAGTCCTAAAGTGCAGAAGTTACACTTGTTCAAGGAAATTAAGATAAGGCAGCTATTCTTGTATACTGCTATTAGTCTAAGCTGACTGCTTTCAAGAGACCTCATATTTGCCCACATAAGCTGCAGTTGCACATATAAACACCAGTGTGCTTGCACAGAGTTAGTGATTTTATGTACATGCCTTAATTATAAAATTAGACCTGCTTTTGTTAATAAGGAAACATTTGTTTCTCTACAGCAGAGAACAAAAAGCAAATAATCATCATTTCATGGAGATCTTGCCCCATTCTGTATACACCTTGTATTTTGAATGGTCTCTTTTCCATGGGATGTTGATTCTGTATGTTGTTGATATGTCAAGCTATTAGACTTTGACTGTAGTTTTGTGATATATATATATATATATAGAGAGAGAGAGAGAGAGAGAGATATCAGCACATACACTGCATGCACACCTTCAACAGAACATATAAGAACCATTCAGACAAAATATTGGCCAATACAATGTAGAGCTTATGCTTAACTCATGTTTGAAGTTGGCCCATTGCTTACTGATATTGAAAATACATCAGAAACTTTTATGTCTGATGAAAGGAAATAAAATATAGTAAGGTTTTTTACTTTGGACTTCTTACATACCTTAAAAAGAATACAGTTCCATACCTGTACCACTGAAATAGTAACTAAGATACGGCATTGATTAAAGAAAACTGGCGCATTAACAAGATCTATGCTGCCTGAGTGATGAAAAGGATCCAGATCCTTTGCACGGGGGAGCCATCCACAGCTTTATTTCATATTTTTCCAGACCTTTCATAATGGTAGTCTGCATTACTTAGAAGTTCAATGAGCAAATGTTGCCCATTTCTAAGTCTTATTAAACCCAACACTTGTTCAGAGTGTAACAGGCTAGAGCAAACTTTATGTAAGCACCAAATTCTATGACTGTGCCTGAATATCTTGTCAAGCAACTTTGCCTACACACTGTAGCAAATATGCCATCTCTTTATACAGTAATAAGAATGGTGGCCTGTCCTGGTTTCGACCAGGATAGAGTTAATTTTTGGTGAGTATTTCATACCCTGTGACGTCATGCCTCAGTGGGCGGGGCGCTTTCTCTTTTTGCTGGGGTCTGTGGCGCCGTCTGTCACATTTCACCCATTTTCTTTATTGAACTCATTATTGTTATTGTTCTTTTCTTGTTATATTTAGTAAATTCTTTCTTTTTACTCAACCCATGAACTCTCTTCTTTTGTCCCTCCCCTATCTTACCAGAGGGGGGAGGGGAGGTGAATGACCAGCCACGTGCCCTCTGGCTGCCGCCTGAGTTCAAACCTCCACATGGCCTTACAAATCCAGTCCATTAAAAAGACTGATACAAAAACACACCTTAAAAAGTCATGTCTTCAAATTCTCATTGAAGTAAGAAAATGATCACTTAATTAAAATGCTTAGATTTAAAATCTTGGTAAAATATTTTTATTTTGTTTGGTTTTCTGACTATAATTTCTTGTTTCCTCTACAATTCAGAAAAATACTAGGAAAAAAAAATCGTAACTATTGCACTATAACCTTTTCTTAATAAAATATTTCCTCTTTTGTAAGAAGCAGATTCAATTGCTATATCCTCTTGTCAGACATTTTCTTCACTCTTATGATCATTTCTCTAAGGTAATGAACATAAATACAGCATCTGGCACATTATCCAATATGACTAATTTAAGAAAAAAATATTCTTTCCATATCTAATAATATAATAAATACATAGACTAGAGAACCAGCAAAGCAGTTTGGGAAATCTTTTTCTGCAATGACCATTTCCAAGTGGCTGTGCTATCACAGTTTTCTTCCCTGTAGTTTTTAAATCAATATTGATCTAGAGGACTTGTAGGAACCCATGCTGCCAACTCTGCAATCACTGTCTTTTCTTTTTAATTTCCTTTATCAAGTGGAACTTCAAGCAATTTAAAAACGTATGTGAGTGGCCCCATCACAACTAATAGGTCTTCAGGAAGTGTTGGCATCTCTGGAGAAATGCCTAAAATCCTAATCCTAATGTCTCCAACTATTCAGTGATGTGGTTTCAGTTACATAGGTCAGTGCATATCTTACATCAGTAGAGAAAATGTGACAGTCTAGTGTTAAGAGGAAATAAGCCATTTCAGTGATACATAAAAGCATATATAAATAAATATTTAAGTAGAGAAATATATATCAAGTAGTAATTTATTTGTTTGCTGTATATACCATGTTCCTAGGCACATATCTTTCTTGACTTATTTGTAGTTAATAATAAAGTCAAGAGATTCAGGTAAGCTGGGGCAAGGGAAAGGTAGTATTATTTTGCTTCAAATAAGTCATTTTCTTGGCAGGTGGGGGAAAGGACAGCGAATGTGGGGAGGGATTTAGTTGGGGGTTTTTTTAGTTAAAGGTTAATAGAAAATAGTTTTCCTATTCCACAAGAAATATGGAGATGTAAATATTAAGGCGTCCCATTAAACTTATAAGAACCTCGAAAATTTAAAGTGGTCCTTTTCTCTCTAAAAAAAAGATAGAATGAATCAAATGGTTTCATCTAATGTTTTGAAAATATTTTATGTGTTTTTTTCCTCTTTTTTTTTTTTTAACTTGTTAATTATAATTAATGTTTTCAAAGGTGACTTTCTTCAAATGAACTTTTTTTTTTTTTCTCATTTGTAAGATATTTAAATGTGGTGCCTCAACAATTTTGAAACTTCTTTTAAAAAAGCTTTTGAAATGGAAAATTCTTTTAAACACTCTTTTCCTCATAAATAGTTTCAATTTCAATAAGTGACTATACAAAGGAAGAGGGAGGATGGGAAGCTTCTTTTAAAAATATATGTTTTCCAACCTAATCTGAAAAAAACACTGCTTGTCTACACCTCTGCAGTGTGTGAAGGGGCATTTTCTGAAGTAGGTGAAAAATGACATTGTGATTAAGGCCTGAGGCTGTGACTCAGAAGATTAGTAAACATGGGAGTTTTGCCACTAGCTTCCAATGTGATGTTGGATAATTTACTGACTCTGTTTCAGCCAGCGCTTCTTTTCAAATGAAACAGGACTACCTTGTAGAGGTAAGAGTAAAGGCACTATCGTCAAGCTGCTGTGGCGATGAAGATTCTGTACGTGTTCACATAAAATTAGTGAATGTGCTTAGACTGCAGTTCATTCAACAATTAATGAGAAGCCATATTTCCTGGCATATAAGTGGAACTCTTCAATGGAGTTCCTCATTATTATATTATTAAAATATCACTTTTATCTTTAAAATTAAATAGTGCCTTCAAATATGTCCTTTGTGACTTTAGCTCACCTGTTAAGCACTATTTGGAGGAGTATTTTAAACATTCTAATATTTGTGTTTCTTCCGAATTTAGAAAAAATATAGAGGTCGTGTAAACTTTTTAAAAATAATACAACTACAAGCGTAACCAATACCATTGTGTGATTCAGATGTGGAGATACAGATCAGCACTAGTCCACCTCCCTTAGA
The DNA here is from genome assembly GCF_003259725.1 of Athene cunicularia. Taxonomy (NCBI): domain Eukaryota; kingdom Metazoa; phylum Chordata; class Aves; order Strigiformes; family Strigidae; genus Athene; species Athene cunicularia. The sequence continues at coordinate 33,553,476 of NW_020799091.1, read as the reverse complement.
ATTCAAGGATCTCAAAAGATCAATTTTATATTTACATTTCTATATAGGTAAAAACTCTGCATGTATTACATATATAAATGTATATTAAATAGATAATTAAACATAAAAATATATCAGACATATTTTTAAAGGTGGTTTGAAAATAACAGATACATTCTAAATGGATTATGCTAAATATTCTCAGTTCTAAAATATTCTGCATTTAATTGACTGAAGATAGAAGTAGTATTAACCACATCTTGTACCAACATAGTAACACTGCTTAAGTCTTCTGCTGCTTCCAGTGTGGATACTTAGATACAAAATGAGATGTAGGCATGAAATATAAGACAGAAAATAGATTTATGCACCAACTTCCGATATTTAACATTCACAATCCTTACGCTAAAAATGCTAAAAATAGTATTGTCAGTATTGCAGAAATAAGTAAACTAGATATGTGAAATAATTACCACTGAAAGCTAGGTCATAAATATTGGAAAGAAATATAACAGAAAATACACTTTCTTAGATCAGTCTTCAGTAAAAGATATGTAAAGCCAGAATTTTTCTGAATCAGTTGTCCAATTCAAAGTACTCCTTTCCTAACAAAGCTATACAGAGGGGAAATCAAGAAAACAAACAAGCAAGAGAAAAAAAGAAAACAGAGAAGAAAGGAATTACGTCTACAGGATCTCATAATTGGAAAGGAAAATAAATTTGGAAACAAATTCCAGAAAACTTACTGACATACTTTTTTTTTTTAATGAAAATAATTATATGTCCATGGCTTATACAGAAAAGCCACATAGTTTACTACTTTTATTACAGAATATTTAATTGATAAACAAAATTATTTATTTTTGACATGTAAATTGGAATGTTTCTGGTTGACAAGAACTGGAAAATTCAATGAGGAAAATAAAAATAATACCAGTAAAAACATCTAAGTAAATACTGTTATAAAAGTCTTGGAAACAATCTGGGGATTTAAGATGTATGATTTCTCTTAAAGAATTTTATTCTTTAAAAGCTATATAATTATGTATTTAAGTGCACTATAATGGTTCAGTGTATTTTTTGACATTCTAACTAATAAGCAAATTTATTTTCTTGTTAATATATTGACCATGTTTTATACTTATATGACTGACTTCTTAAATTCCTGGTGTTGACATGTTTATTTTTGAAATGTTTCATTGAAGTAGTTCGTCAAGTAATCAGCAATCTTCCTCTTATCAAAGAAACTACAAAGTTATTTTGTTGTTACTGTTGTTTTATTCTAATTATGCTTGATATATTTTTTCTGGAAATAAATATTTTGCTGGCTTCAGAATAGGCATTAGTTAGCAGTGTACCATGCAGGTTATAAAGTCATTTTTTAACAAAAACAACTTGGCTCACAAAGTTTTTTCTCTGCTCCTTCCCACTCTTATGCTATGGAATTTTAATTTCTCTCAGCTGTGATAAACCCCATTTGGAAAGTCAGTTTCTAAGGTGGAAACCAGACGGCTACGACTCCTTTAATTCATGCCCTCTTAGATGCCCATTGCATAGGCACTTATGTATGGCTGTAACCTTGAGTTTCAGAAACAGTGAAGCAGAGAAATTACACGTAAAAGTGAACTTAGTTTCTCTGTTATGCTCTAACATATATGGTGTGCACTACAGCAAAAGTCATCATGATGCACTGATCATAGCTCACGGGCATAACACTAGTCAAAGGTATAAAATCCTATGTGTTCTAATGTAGCCATGCATTGTGTCACATATTCAGAATTTTTTATTTATTTTAACTGTCCTCTTTTGTAAGTAACATGTACAATGCAATCTGAAATTTAAGATGTATTGACTTAGATTTATCACAGATAAATTTTGATCTGTTTATACTCATCTAATTTGTTTTATTTTGTTATGCATAATAATATTTTTAAACCATTACAGATAAAAATTATTTTTTCCCTCTGGTTTTCCAAGGATTAATAGATTATATATGGTAGTTGTCTTTTTTTTTTTTTTTTTTTTTAGAATCTGTAATTTGAACTCAAGGCTTTGTGAGCTGAGATAAGAAGAAGACTGCCCATAAAAACTGACTTTTCCTTTAAGTAGTGAACAATAGAATAGAAAAATAGGTGAACTACAACATTTCATTCAGCCTTTCAAGTCTCTCAGATAACCTACTCATATTTCTAAATTGAGTTCAAATATATCGCTCTTTGTCAGCCCTACAGAGTCAGGTAGATGAGTGAGGCATGAATCAAAACGGGCAGAAATTGGACTCACACAGTCAAACACAACATTGTAGTGTACCCTTGATTCAGGCTCAGAAACCCATGTAGTCTACCAGCAGCATAGAAGGGAGAAAGACAACAGAAGGAAATAGGAGAGCAAGTAAACAAGATATTTAGACAAGCAGGTCCCCTGTTCAAGAACTCTGCACATCTTGAGATGGGCTTTATTTATTTGTTGTGTTGCTGTTTTTTGGTTTGTTGTGGTTTTTTGTTTTGTTTTTTGTTTTGTTTTTTTTTTTTAATATGGTGAGGTTTACAATGCAACTGCATTGCCCTCGGTTCTCCAAAATTTGTTTTGCAACACTGGATATTGAATGACTTTGGCTTCAGAAAGATAAACTCATGACAAAAGAGATGATGATTTTCTTCCACTCTTGTAGAACACTTCAAAAATTCTAGCAGAAGCAAATGCTGCTAAAAAGAACATACATGGGAATAATATTCCTGACACTCAAATGAAATGCTATAATTCATTACATAACAGAACTTATAGGAGTTATCCCGTCAAAAAAAATCGTGAGGTCTAGCAAGAGGATTCCTTCTCATAGAAACACTCTGCCTTTTCAGTCCCAGTATTTCCCCTAATCGTTGGGCTTGGTAACTTCCCTAATTCCACAGGGGAACCATCTGCAGAAAGTGCTACTGGCTTAATTTCTTTTATTATTAAGAATCCTTTTTTGCTTTAGAGAGGCTAGATATGACCCACAGAAGACATGAAAAGCAGACAGATTGTAAAATTCAAGCTACATAAATGGTGACATTTATGATTGTGACTAATGTATTTCATCAGGCAGAAACATCAAACACATTTCTAGATCTCAACATGTTTCAGTTCCCATAGATCCCAAAGTGAAACCTGTTGACAAATATTAAAAAAACCTTTCTTGCAAATATAGCAAATTATCCTTATTTGTAATGATCAGAGCTGGATACATTTGCATGGTTTCCCTACTGAAATTATTTATTCAATAAAATCCACAAATGCACAACCGAGGGCTCTCATACTTAAATTCTCTTCATTAAGCATTCCATTTTATAGCCTAAAAATGTTTTCAGATTAATTTACATAAAATGACTGCACATATGTGTCTAGTCAAGTTGATCTAGGGAAAAAAAAAATATATATATGTATAATATACAACATACCCTGTGGGTGATCAGCAGTTATCCAAGGCCTGTCTTCTGCTGGAAGAAGGCATTCTAAAATTTAATTTAATATCATACTTTGTTAAAGTTATAAAAATCCCAAAATACACTGGTTTTAACTTTCCATTTTTCTCTCAGTATGTACATGCCTTGTTTTTTCTCCCACTCCCCTTACTGTCTACTGTCTGGCAATACTTTACTTGGTATAATCCCTCCAGGTTCTACCTTCCATATCTTGTCCCCTGACCTTTTATTTCAGACTCTTCGCAAGCCAGCTCCCTTTCTAGAACAGGTATCCTTGTCTCTCATCTCTTGAAAGAAAACATGACATGGTAGTAGTCAACAATACTTTGTCAACGACTCGGATATTGCTCTCTGTGAGAACATGCTCTCCAATTTTATGCAATTTAATTCAGTGAAAAAGGTTATTATCATAGGTAACAATTTTGGGTTTTAACCAGATCTTTAATACTTAGCCTTCAATGGCCTGCACTCTAGAAAAAGAGTTTTGCAGATGCTTCTCCACTTTTTAATTATACTTTGTCCATGTTAAAATATTTTACATTCCCTTACTGAAGAAATCTTGTTAGTTCAAAAACTCATATAACAATACAAATAGAAAGCAAGTAATTGGCCTGCAATCAAAATCAAATATTAAATTGCAAAATTAACAAATTGAATATGAATATGAAATCTGAATTTTACATGCAGAAATCACTGTTTCAGTTTTACATTATTGGTGATAAATTGCAAAAATTGCAGTTCATTTTGCAGAGGTCAGTAGCAAAGAATGTGTCATTCATAATTTCCATATTGATTTTTTCTAGCCTTCACCTCCAATATGTACAATTAGAAGTTCCTTAATGGTAGTCAAGGAGTTATTGGCTGACAAACTGTATGGGTAACTTCAATCAACAAATAAAGGGTGCATAACTCCTTATGTGCAGGAAGGAAAAATTTCAGGATTTTTCAAATTGCAGGAAGGAAAAAGAGGAAAATTTTACTGAAGAAATTAGAATCCTGAATGATCTTCCAGACCCAGTGATATTTCATTTTAGGCATCATAAATGTGCCCTTTCACTGTGCTAGGCTCTGACCAGCTGTTTTACACAAAACTTGTATACACAAGGAATTTCAGGTTTAGAATTTTTTCTGATTGCACTGCCCTCCATTACCTCAGACAACTTTGAAATCCATTAAATCAGTTACTTCAGGCCCAGCAAAAAGTCAGATTAGCTAAAGTCACCAAATGACAAAAACATGCTATGACATAAATTGTTTTTTTCTATAAATGGCACTACATCTGGTTGCTGTTGGGCCTGCAGATTGGAAGTGCTACTAATTTTTTTTTTTTTTTCCAAATTGTTGTTTGGCCATAAAGAAAAGGATGTCTGTTTCTTAGATCTACAGAATGACCAGCTAGAGTCACAATTTTTTAGACTATTAACAAGGTTTTAATTATGACAACAGCAGCAGCAGCATCACAGAATGGCTGAGGTAGGAAGGGATCTCTGGAGATCATCTGGTCCAGACCCTCTGCTCAGGCAGGGCCATCTAGTGCCCTGTCAGACAAGACAGGAGAATTATTATCAAGAGGTGTGTTTAAGTTATTTTATTTTAAATACAGAATAAGTTGTCACGGTCCTGAGGGAACTGACAAGCCTGAGTGGCCTTGCCCAGCTTCCCAGTGGCTCCTGCTGCCCTGCCTGTGTTCCAGGACCCCTCATGTCAGCTCCCTGGGGCCACCATTCCCTGCCCCAGTTACACCACCACAAGGCTGGTCTCCAGCTCCCCACAGCCCTGCCATGCCTGGCCATGGGCCCCCCAGGCTGGTTCCACCCATCGGCCCAGGGACCAGACTGGTTTTGGCCTGTCCCCATCCCCAGAGAGGTGCCCAAAGCTTTGGCTGAGGCTGTCACTGCTGAGTTTCCCCTGGCTGCCCTGCACCTGACTGCGGCAGTGGGATGGGCCTGGCTGTCCTACCTCCAGCAGGATGGACACCCTGCATCCTGCCTGTCCTAAAACAGCATCTTCCTGACACTGCACAAAGTCAGGATCTCTTTGAGACAGAAAGGAGGCTATGTGGAGGAAAATAAGAAAGGAGGCTATGTGGACTGTGTTTAATGAGAAGAAATATATCTGTCCCGGCACCATGACAATTTTAGTATGCTGACCACCACCACACTGTTGATATTTATAGCAGACAAAGAAGAAAAATAAAGTCTATTTCAAAGGAAATGACTGCTGGGAAATATACTGATAGTGAGAGCTTAGGTTACAATCAAGACAAAGTTAAAGCAAACCAAGATATTCCAGAACCAAATGTAAACATATATAATTATATACTTTATTGCAAGGTGGGGAGAAGTGATGAAAGGAATGTTGAAAGGAGGTTTGTGAATAACCCAGTAAGAAATATGCACTAAATCTAGTCATTTTGCTTCACAGAGTTGTAATTTATGGAAAAAGTTAACTATGAATTGGAAAGAGAAAACTGGCAGCGAGTCTTTCCCAGCCTTTCAGAAACACTGTGGACTTAAAAAATGCTTTAAAAGTTTGTTTCACCTTGTTCTGGGAAAAGGACAGAATTTTAAAGTGAATGAGACATACCTATACAAAACCTCATGGATTTTGGTGGGAATACGATACGACACAGGAGGAAAGATTTGTGAAGCCAGACACTGTGAACAGATTACTAATCATATGTCAGCATCTACAGCTAGATTATGACTAATTATCTTAAAAACCAACCAGAAATGTAATTTCAAAGAGCATTATTATTCACAGTATGAAGATAGTAAGAATAGATGCCTGGAAAAACCTGTAATGAGCAGTCCTTCAAACATAACTCTTCCTGCAACTTCTCCAGTTTTCTCTCTTTTCTCCACAAGGATATACCACAAAAATGACACAGTGGGACAGGTGTGTTTTGTGTTGAAGATACACACAGGGACCAGAACCATGCCATGTGTAATTTTACCAAGCTTAGTGCAAAAATAATAATAAACCTTATAGTCAGGGAACTCTGCATGAAGTACAGTAAGAGTTACTACTAATCATAGGAGCTGTTGTCTTCACTGAATGGAGGGCTCACTGACCTGTTTGGCTAAACTGAATTTGCAGAAAGTAAAAGTCTCTGTCAGATTAATTTTCTTGAAAACTTGTTTTCATTAAAATTATCTGACAAACCCAAAATTGTAATGGAAGTGCAAACAGGAACTTAGATGCCCTCCCTTAGATGAATTCCCCTGATATTGTCATACAAATTTTTGTACAACTGCCATGCTCTTTACCCTTTCTTTTCAACACACTTCCATCTATTAATCGTGCTGTGGCCAGCATTGACTGGAAGAGTCAATACACATACACCTTCCCTGTACTTAACATATATTTGTGGTTGATTAGGAATGTGAATTTCAATTATTTTAAGGATTTAATGGTAACCTTGTGCTCACATAGCTGGAAGAATGGAAAAAAATCTGGTGTATTCATATCTCTTTCACTAAATTATGTTGAGTCAAAGATGGTCAGGAAGTACCTAGTATTTGCTGTATTCCCAGGTATCTGTTAATATGCATGTATTCACTATGCATAAATTTCCCATTTGTAAGTGTGTGATTGCAGTGACCCATATTTCACAGATGTGTTGTGACAATAACTGCATTAAAAAGGAAAATTAAATGGGGGCAATGAGAGTTAAGTATGTATCTTAAATACAAATTTTTAAGAGAGCAGATCTTTCTCTACATGTCAATCAGATGAGGACATGAAGTTAAAAATGGGAATAGCGAGAAAAGGATAGAAACAGATAGGATGTGCCATGTGAACAAAATAAATGCTGATTCAGGAAGGAAAAGGTTTCAGAAAACAGTGTCCAGGTTAGGCTAGCCCCCATGGCAGAACTAATTTGCCTGAGTGAATCTTGTATAGCAGAAAATCCAACCTGACATTGACCTTGACAGTATTACAGCAACAGTGTTTTCACATGTGAAAAAATTATTTGAAATAAGTATTTCAATAGAGTCAAAACACATGGTATCCTTCCACATAAAGTAAATTTATTATTTTCCTATACAAACCAGGCATAAGATACAAAGGGGATTTCCATTTTTCACTTGCTTCAGTTTTCTGCTTCCCTTATAGGAGTAGAGAATCATTGAATACATTTTTATCATGTTTTTTCAAGGTTTTTCTTGCATAAGCAGAGGATTAGACAATAATTGTCAGTGGTTACCTCTTTCACCTATTTTTTACTATTAAAGTTTTTGAATCTTGTCTTGTAGGGACCCAAATTTTTGACCTTTTTTACTGTTGCACTACAATCATGAAAGAATTTTTAAAATAGAAGAAACAGGAAAAAAAAAAAAAAAAAAAAAAAAAACCAACAACTCCCCCACAATCTTCAAGAATCTTCAGTATAAACTTGCAGTACTCTGCAAAGCCAAGCATTATTGCTGCACAGCTGATTGAGAAAGGTAAACATTCTTCTTGCAAGTTAGGTTGTCATAGTACAAGATAGGAAGGACTGTTCCTCTGTAGTCCCTTTGTTCTGCCTTTCTTTGCTTCTTCCCCACAAACCTTTTCAAGGTTTCATATTATGAGAAAATGTATTTTCAGCCAAGACAGTCAGAGTGTGGCTCCTCATGTAAGCTCTTTGGGGAGCTTACAAATATAACAACTGCAGATTTGTTCCCATTGTTCATGTGGCCGTGCTCTGAAGCTCAAGGAGAAGAATAGTAAATGGCAAATAGCTCAAGAGACCCAACCTTGGACTCCAACTGGCATGGCATTGCCACTAGATAGTTGATATGACAAGTTGATTCTTTGTTCACATCAGTATATAGGGTTGAAAGAGGTGAACAATAATGCCTTTGTTGAGTCTTTTCTAGAAATGTAATTATTATTCTGAGCTTGTTTATACTTGTCTACAAAACTGGTAGGCATATATCGCTTTTACAGTATTAATTGGGTTTCAATGCGTCCAGGTCAATGAGCAGAAAAATCACTTTGAAAGTCCTTAACCAATGTTGCTTGTAGACATGAAAAATAAGTCTGCCTGTGTCACATAGTCCTGTGCTAAACTCCTCAAAGCTGGTCACCTGGAGTTACTTACTGCTTCACATTTAAAGCTTTTTTTACAGTAGAACGAAAACACAGTATAAGATACAAACTGACTTTCTGTGGAAAGAAGTATTTGTCAACAGTCCAGACTGAATAATAGAGCTTGATTAGCAAAGAGGTACAGTGATCCTTACTACTAGGTTTAAAGTAGTTGATTTGACACAATTTTAGCTAGTTACTAAATTAGCCATCTTATTTGCCTATTTAAACACCTTGTTTTCTTGGGTAAAATTCCTCTGGCCTAATTTTAGACTTAAAAACAAGACTTCAAAAAGGTGACATATCATCCTAAAACAAGCATCCCAAATAGACATATGCATCACAATTCAATCATGATTATGTTTCTTCATCGACTGTAAGTGGACACTGGATGAATTAGTGAACACTTTAGTGTCTTACTTTAAGATTTCTGAAACTAGGTAAGAGGAATACCATGTAGAGTATCAAAAAAATGCATTTCACGATAAATTCATACCAAACATGTTTGTTATCAATCAAATCAAAGTCCACATTGCAGCAACATAGGTGAAACTTTCCTAACATCATGGCTCTCTGCATCCAGTTGTCAGTTCTGCCTTTGGTTATTATGTTCTACTTCTCCCCATTAGTAGATATCTTCTTCATTTAATTAATTTCTGTGAATTAGCATCTTCCTCTTTCCCTACCTTTCCTTAATCTTCAACCGTCATTTTGATTAACTTCTACAGGCAACTCTTAAGTTCTTTTTATCCTTCTCAAACTTCCATCACATCCCTGTAAGTGTACATGTCTTATGTATATAGCAAATTCCTTATTCTTTCCATCTTTTCCGAGGGTCTCTCTTCTTTCCATTTAATCTGTGTTTCTCAGTCATAAGGCTCAATCGGAGAGCACGACAGGTAACTAACTACACAGAAGACTTCTCTGCTTTACCAAGTGTATTATCAGCAGGGAGCAGCTTCAGGCACTGTATGAAGCAGGCTCTTCAGTGGGAGATGGGAAGCAGAAGCACCTACCATAGCATTTGAAAACTTAAAAAAAATAAGTGGTGCTGCAGTCTTACTTAAAGTTTAAGCCTACAGTAATTTAAATGGTGTCCATATCTGGGACTTCACAGGAACAACTGTTCAAGAAGAGTAGAGTTCAAAAGTAGATTTTGCTTGAACTTGCAGATTTTTAACTCAGAGAGTAATGTCACTATTTATTGGAACTGTGTGTGTAAGTTTCAGTTTTATTTTATGTGAGATAAAGAACCCAACAACAAAACCAAACCTGTATCAACTTCTATTTGTTAAATAGTATTGAAAGGTACCTTAGGTTTTTTGAGACGCCGTCTTGCAAAACAACCTATATCCAAGCCAGAATTTTCCTACCAAAGAGCAAATCGCTGCATCTTATGACTTGCATATGCCAAAAGCATCCCTCTTGACACTTGAAACAAAATTCCATTCCTAATAACGACAGGATTATGGAGGAACAGTGAGTGCCTGAAAGCCATGAAAGGGATAATAATTGAATTAAAGTATCAGACAGTTTTATAATAGGTAGAAAAGAGGTATAAGTCACAATATTTATGAAATATGATACTCTGATGAGAGAGGCAATGGACCCATTTTATTGAATTCTGGGTGGATTATAGTAATGTTAAATTTTGCAGCTGTTCATCTAGAAATTCAACTAACATAAAACCAATATTTTCAGTGATAATATATATGACTTCTGTTTCTCACAGAACTTCAGGTTGAACATAACCAATACCTGAGTTTATTTGTAAATCAAGTAAGCTTTTGTTAGCTGGTATTTATTGTCATATTTTAATTATATGTTCTTTGTTGACTATGTGTTGCGTTTCCTCACAGGCTTATCTTAAAAAAAAAAAAATTACCATAACTCAAAACTTCTCTGGTATATAAACAGAAATCATACAAGTTTCACACAGTTAGAATCACTATACAGTGACAACAGATACGTATTCTTTGCTGCTCAATAGACCTATTGCAGTGTCCCAAAGTTTTGTTCATGTACTACATCAGTTTGAAAAAAAAAAAAAAAGACAAAAAAAAAAAAAAAAAAAAAAAAAAAAAAAAACCCCAAAACATGACCAACTTAATTTTTAGGTCATTTCAAAGAGTATTTTCCTTATATGCTTATGAAGTTACAATAGTTGTTAAGTCTACTTCTAGGACAGTGATATAAAACTGCATAATTCCTTTTTTAGTATCACTGGTTTTGTTTTTCAGATTACTTTCTTGTTTCTTTTGATGGACTATAGGACATGAAACTTAGGAGTTTTCATATACTTCTGCAGCTTCTACTATATCCCTGTGACTTTACATGTCTTGTCCTCTCTATATGAAATTCTTTGTTCCTTTTACCTTTTCCAGAGTAAATTCTTACCTATTGCAATGCTTTTCCAAGTCTTTTATACATTTCTTCCTCCTTCTGATCTGAGAATGACATCCTCTAGTTTTCTCTAATGCTATTAGACATATGGTTTATATTAATTTTTATTTTCTATAAAGCCCATCATGCTGAAGAGTTTTCATGTTCTATTCATCTGAATTCAACCACACTATTAAAAATAACGATGAGCAGATATTTACAAAGCAATTCAGAAACTTAAAAAAACACCTTATAAACAGTTGCATTTTTAAAAATTCAATTATTTTATACAAAGATTTTATCATATTTTTATTCAATTTCAGATGGCATTTGGGAAAATTCCCTTTCTTGTTATATTCGTAGAGGATTTAGGTTTCTAGCTGGAAACTATGCAAACTTGGTTTAGCTGAATTCCATCTTAAGCCCAGAATAAAATTCAAAGGTTAAAATACGTGAATTCTAAATCAAGAAAAAATAACAAATGAAAATGAAATGGCACAGTAAAACTAAGCATCTTGTCTTTCTTATTCTTCCTCCTGGAAAAGCTAGCAGATTTTTTAATATATTGGTGGTTCTCAGCCCCATAAAATCTAATTACCAAACACAGTGGCAAAATAGTTTAAGGGCTTTCTTTACTGAATTGAACATTTTTCTTGAAACTCTCCAATGAACATCATCATCTTTATTAACTTGTTTTACTAAACTACTTTTCCTCTTTTAATTTTCTTAAGATTTAGCTCTGAATTTGAATCACATATTAGCTAAGTAAACTAATTTTGGAGTAATTTAGGAATTCAAAAGGGGACAGAGAAGAATGTTTTTTCAGTTATTCATAATTGGTTATTAAATTGTAAGTTTCACATTTTTTTCTACTGGTATTGATCATGGTCAAAACCAGAATGTCAGTTATTCAGGTTACTTATCTAGGCTGATATATCAGAATATAAGTTTATGAAAAATCACTTGTCAAAAAAAGATTCAAAAATCAGACTTCCAGTGTTACTCTTCCTGCTGCCCCTGCCTCAGAATATTTTTTCCAAGTATTTTATTGTCCATTTTACATCATGCACTGATAAAGCTCTTCTTTCACTAAAATTTCAGATGCCAGAAAACCTTTCCATCTAGGTCTACAAGCTGTTCTAAATTAAATTTCTTTATTCATATGCAGTCCTAAACTACAAGCCAAATCTGTAACTAGTGCTATATCCATTAGAGAAGGCAGGCATAGGAAGAGTCTGATCCCCCATCTGTAATTCTTTCCCCATCTCCTTAGCCTTGTGCTTTGATAAACTTCAGTATTCAGACAAAAGGGCTGTTAAATATCTGCTTCATATTAGTAATTTTTATTTCCTTTGTTCTTTTGTTTCTCAAAGTTCCATTGTAATTTTTCTTTTACCATTATCTCTAAGGTATCATTTTCTTCTGAGGATTATGGCAAACACTAATCCAACTTGGGTATTGAAAAATCACCTAATATATCAGTTTGGAATGCTTCCAGTTGTAGAAAAATCTCATTCTTTTATTCTCTATACATCTCTTTTCAGAATGTTATCTGTCACAAAAAAAGGCCTTTGATCCACCAGTTAGAACTGCATTTTTGTTTCACTGGCTGATTTTACAGATAATTTCTTCATTTATTCTGTTATTTATCATTTTCCCCATGTAATAGTATACCACAGCTGGTAGGTACATATAAAAACATCTAGTTAACCTTTCCATATCAGAGGTGTGGACTTACAACTGGTCATCTTGTGTTGGGTTTGTGTGTGTGGTAGGGTTTTTGGTAGCAGGGGAGGGGGCTGAAGGGGTGTCTCCTGTGAGAAATTTCTTGAAGCTCCCCCGGCTCCAAGTTGGATCCGCAATTTCGCCAAGCTGGAGACAGTTAGCGATGGAGGCCATGCTTTAAATAAGATAACATATTTAAGAAGGGGAATCTGGGAAGGGGTTGGAGTTTGGGG
>NW_020799091.1:33520512-33540570 GCF_003259725.1 Athene cunicularia | reverse complement strand
TGTGACAACATATTTAAGAACCTGCAACAATGTAAGGAGGAGGAATGAGGTAAACACCTATGCAGACCCCAAGGTCAGGGAAGTAGGAGGAAGGGGGAGGTGTACTGGAGCAGAGACTCCCCTGCAGCCCGTGGAGGACCCCACACCGGAGCAGGTGACTGTGCCCAAAGAAGGCCGGGACTCTATGAGAATCCCCCCTACTGTTGTCATTCAGCGCTGGTAGGACTGTAACATGCAGGAGGGACACACACTAGGGCGTCTCAGGAATAGTTGCATCCTGCGGGAATGACTCCTGCTGGAGAAAGTTCATGGAGGATTGTCTCCTGTGAGAGGGACCCCGCGCCGGAGAAGGGGGAGAGTATGAGGAGTCCTCCCCTTGAAGAGGAAGGAGCAGTGGACTGACTGCAACCCCATTCCCTGTCCCCGTGTACAACTAGCAGGGTGGAGGTAGAGAAATCAGGAACAAAACTGACCCTGGGAAGAAGGGAGGGATGGGGTAAAGTGTCTTTAAGATGTGGTGATGTTTCTCACTGTCCTACTCTCTTTGTTAAGTGATGTTATTAGTGTTTGAATTAAATTGATTGTTTGGGGTTTAACTCCTCTAAGGAGTCTGCCTTTTGCCTTACTATAATGGGTTAATCAGTCCTCACTGTCCTTATCTCGATTCCTGAGCATTTGGTTTTATTTTCTTCCTTCCAGTTCCTGAAGGGGAAGGTGTCACATCCCAATTTCTCGGGATGACGACTCACAACAGATAATTGGAATGAAACATTGTCAGTAATCTTTGCATCCTCTGCAACAGGCATTAAACTTGCATTGACTAGTGGCAGATCTTATAACATGCCCCGATAAGCCTTAAACATGCCCAAACAAGCCTTGCCTTATATGCAGGCATACTGAATGAGGAGAGGAGAAGAGGAGAGGAGAGGAGAGGAGAGGAGAGGAGAGGAGAAGAGAGGGAGAGGAGGGAGAGAAGGAAGATTTCACCAGTCGTGGTTTCATCGTTGGTCCAGACAGCCTAGGGGTCCATTTCTGCTGGGGTGCAGCCACCCATGGTTTTGTCTTGTGTCCTTTTATCATTCCTTGCCCCTCCTCCAGGCGAGCACTTGGACTCGTTTGGCTAATTAGGCACCATGCACAGTTTATATGCTTCTAGAATTCTCCTTGCTTTTGGTACTTACACAGTTAGTACCTTCAGATTCTTCTGGAGTCTGAGTCAGTGGCCTCGGGGGTCACTGGGGAGTTACTCCCCTCTCCCTGTGGGTGTGACCATTGTTTGACCTTTTGTGAAAACAGCTTCTTTATTGGCTCTTCATAGAGTCACTCAAGATAGGGAAGTTCAACCTCCAAAATGTGTGGTCCCACCTCCACAGGACATCCTCCTCTTGCCACACCTCCCTGCCATCCCCTGCACAGCCCAGGCATTTCCATATCAACTATTTTCTTTGCCAGAGTTCTTTACCGGATTGTTGAGGCATTAACGGGGGTTTCATCAGACTGTCACAGAAGGGTTGAGTCAGCAGCTGAGTGGTGCTCAGTTTCCCTCTGGGCTCAAACCATGACACAGCTTTAATAGAAAAAAAAGCCTCGATATTGTCATAACAATATCAAATATTTGCAATGCAAAGGAACTTTTTAGAGACTTGATAAAAAAAAAAAAAAAACAAAACAAAACAAAAACAACAAAAAAAAACCCCACTAAACCCTGAATTGAAATTTCGTAGAATTATAGAATGAATTGTAGAATGATTTGGGTTGAAAGGGACATTTAAAAACCATCTAATCCAACTTCCCTGCCATGAGCAGGAACATCCTTCAACAGATCAGGTTGCCCAAAGTCCTATCCAGCCTGGCCTTGAACACTCACACTGATGGGGCAGCCACAACTTCTCCGGACAACCTGTGCCAGTGTCTCACCACCTCTATCATAAAAAAATGTGTTCCTTATGTCCAATCTAAATGTACCTTCTTCCATTTTTTAAACCATTTGAAACCACTGAGAGAGGTCTTCTGCTATGTTTTTCATGTGAATACAAATCATTTTATTATAGACATACATTTTCAGTTTGTACCTATGCTTGTCCTTATGCAACTATAAATGAGCGTGCCATAGAACTGGTTAAGCAAGAAACTAGATGTCTCAGTCTCACCATGGAGATTTTGTTTTAGGCAATAGTCACTCACCAGATTTGCTACTGCTTGACTGAAGTGCTAAGGCTTGGACAACTGGCCCAAGCCAGAGTTGACCTATAGATGAATCCTCTATACTGTATAACTGATAACCATTGTGCTAGTAGGTATTGTACTAAGTTATAACAACCCGCTTACGCCAATGTAAAAAGTGCTAAAGCATTGAAATACTGAAGCCTGAACAAGGCCCCAAGCCAAAGCTGCTAACTTAGTCTGTAATCATTAACAAAGTATGTAAGCTCGCTAGTGAAAGATGCAGCTTAGACAAAATATAATCAGGAGTGAGGAGAGAATGTATCCAACTTCCCTTGTTTAGCCTTGTTCAAGGCTGAGAACCCACGTATTTGGCCTTGTTAGAAACTCCCTTGGTCTCCCCCTCAAGCCCTGGCCAGGCTTTGGGTGGAATCCAACAGGAGAACAAAACCAGGAATTTTCCGCTCAAAACAAAGGTGCCAGCTATTCTGGCCTGTCGATCTCTGGTATATAAGGCTGGACCCGCTCACAGGGACTTTGGCAGCTTCACCTACGGGTGGAGGCACCACGTAGGATTTCCCCCTTGCCGGGACTGGCTCCCCAAACCCTCGCTGTAACCGGGCATGCCCAACCACTGCGGGGCTGGATGATAATAACGTATGCAAGTGGTGATGGATCTTTCTTAATCACTATTCTCTCTATTGAGTAGTAATGATTTGATGCATTACCCTGTATTCTCCTGTTTGTTGCTTTAAGTGCACTATTCTGCCTTTTCTTACTTCATGTCTTAGTTATCACTAGTAAAATACACCTACTCTTTTCACTCTGGTGTCTGAATTTAATTGGTATCCTTAATCAGCAAAACATTGACTGACTTAGAACACCCGCTTTCAGGCAACATCATCTCTCTAGCAATTCACTTCTCTCATACGGACTCATAATATTCCTCTAGATAGAGTTAACTTGCATATATAAGGATGTAGACTGCTTCTGCCGAACCTCAAATTTAAGTTTATCCATCATGTGTATTATCTCTTTTATTCTTGATGCAATTGTTAAATTATTATTAATAATATCCACATGTTAATTACAAGAATAAATTGGGTGTGGTGGTGTTCTGTTTTGATTTGTTGTTGGTTTTTAAAAATCTTAATTCATAATGCAGTTTTTAACACTTTACAGATACCGTACTTCCCATTTGTATCACCTGGAGATCCCATCTCAGTAATGGCTAGAATCCATGTTTCACATAAAGATAGGAAGGTTCTTAATGACTAGACAACTTCAGGACAGCTTGTCTATTTAGTAAACAAATTAATAATGAAAAATTTTAACCCTAATTGACATTTCTTTTGGTTTGTTTCCTTTTTCTATGCTAACTCTTTATGGCAACCCTCTGTGAATCATATCAGCTGTTTCTCCACTAGAAATAAGATTTCCAGGTTTATTTTTTATTTTGCAGGTATTTGTTTGTTACAAACTATCTCTGGAGGTTTTGGTCTTCATCTTAATCTATTCTCGGTCCAAAGACCTTGGTAGTTTAGTTACTTTTCTCTGTTGATATTGTCATCAATACTGAACCTTTAGGTGACTGTCATTTCATATAGCATAGCTAAGTCTCTCTTAGTCTGTTTACTTGTCACTGAAATTTCAGCTTTAAGGCACAGGACTGTGTTTAATGCTTCATTCTTTACTCAGATAAAATGCCACTACTGATGGAGATTTAGTCTGAAAACTGCCAGATTAAGATGTCAAAAGTCTCAAGTGGGCAAATCATCCCAGCAAGCTCAGCCACTGGCATAGTCAAATGTTCAGGACTCAGGTTATGAATCTGTTATAAAATCAAGTGTTTGTGAGCACATCAGTGTTTAATTAATCTTATCTACCATTACATATCTGCTATATGGCCATACATATTTGAGCTATCTAAACATAATCAGCTGGATCACTTTGTAATTGAAAGAGAGAGGTGCACATCCTGATGTAGATAACTAAAACAGGCAGATGAAAAGGTGTCTCCCTCCTTTAGCTAGCTTTTGGATGTTCAACTTAGATGTGGATAGACCTTCTTTTTAGGTCTTTATGTATATGTCTATGCATGAAATGATGTCAGACCAACACTGCTGTGTTATGATAAATGTCTGATACAAGCTGCTTGATCAAGAAGAGGAAGTAGATGAAGTCTTCTTAAGACACCTCAGCGAAACTCCACAGTTTCCAGCCCTGGTACTTAATAAAATACTTTAACCATCCTGATATTTTCTGGGAGGGCAATATGGCTGGGCAAAAAGAACAGACCAGAGATATTAAAGTTGAGGAAAGTCTTGACTGCTGTGACTGTGAGATAATCGAGTTTAAGATCTTCGTATAAGTGAACCAGACATATAGCAGAAGCACAAGGCTGGATTTCAGGAGAGCTGATGATAACTTAGTCAAGGATCTGCTTGTCAGGGTTCCATGGGAGACCTTCCTGAAGGTCAAAGGCCCCAAGAGAGCTTGTTGATCACCAAGGATAATCTCCTCATAGCAGAAAAACAGGTTTTTTTCAGTGGACAGAAAATCAAATAAGCATGGCAGAAAGCCAGCCTGGATGAACAGAGACCACCAAACTGAGTTTTAACATAGAAAGGAAATACACGGAAGGTGGAAGCAGGAGACATTGTTTGGATGCAGATAGTTGGAGTTAGGAAAGCCAATGCCCAGCTGGAGCTGAAATTAGCAATGAATGTGAAGGCATGTGACTTTGTGACAAAGGAGATGGAAAAAGGATGAGATAGCTAATGCATTTCCCTTTCTCCCTGCCTTGTTTTTTATCGGCAAGGTATGCCATCTGGCCTTCCAGTTTCCCAAGAGTGCAATCAGAGTCTGTGGGAATGCAGCATTGTTTTTCTTAGAGCAAGATACAATCAGAGAGCACTTAAAACATATGAACATATAGATTTCCATGGGACTAGAAGGGACACATCCAAAGCTGATGAGGGAGCTGGCTGATGTCATTGTAACAGCTTTTCTGATCTCTGAAAGGCTAATGTTGTTAGAGGTAGTTTCTGCTGATTCAAAAATGCTTGTGGTGAGTTAAGCTTGGCTGGTTACCAGATGCCCACCAAGCTGCTCTATCACTCCCCCTCCTCAACAGGACAGGAGGACAAAAGATGACAAAAAAGTTCATGGGTCAAGAGAAGGGCAGGAAGATCACTTAACAGTTACCATCACAAGCAAAGCAGATTCATCGTGGAGAAATGTATTTAATTTATTGCCAATTAACAGGAGTAGGATAGTGAGAAATAGAAACAAACCTAAAACCACTTTCCCCCACCTCTTCCTTCTTCCCAGGCTAAAAAGTTCACTCCTGACTCTTCTACCTTCTTCCTAGCTGAGTGACACAGGGGGATGGAGAATGGGGCTTGTAGTCAGTTCATAGTGCTTTGTCTCTGCTGCTCCTTCCTCCTTAAGAATCTTCCCCTGCTCCACCAGGGACTCCCTCCCACATGATACAGGCTTTGATTAACTGCTTCAACATGGGGTGCAGTCCTTCAGAAATGGACTTCTCCAGTGTAGGTCCCACAAGGGGCCACAAGTGCTGCCAGAAAACCTCTTCCAACATGATGTCCTCTCCGTGGGCTACAGTTTGTGACAGAAGCCTATGGTGACATGCAGCCTGTGGTGAGAGGGCAGGACCTATGGGGGTCCACGGTGGACCTGATGTCCCTCTGCAGCCCGTGGAGAACAACGTGCCAGAGCAGGTGGTTGTGCCTGAAGAAGGCTGTGACTCTGAGGGAAGCCTGTGCTGGAGCAATTCTTCACTGGTAAGACTGCAACCCATGGGAGGGACTTATGCTGGAGCAGTTTGTGAAGAGCTGCAGCCCATGGGAAGGACTCATGTTGGAGGAAGTTCATAGAGGACTGGCTCCTGTGAGAGGGACCCCATGCTGGAGCAGTGGAAGAGTGTGAGGAGTCCTCCCCCTGAGGAGGAAGGAGCAGCAGGAACAACAGGTGATGGAGCTGACCACAACCCCCTTTCCCTGCCCCCCTGCAGCACTGAGGGGAAGGGGGTAGAGAAATCAGGAGCAAAGCTGAGCCTGGGAAGAAGGGAGGGGTGGGGGTAGGTGTTTTTCAGATGTGGTTCTTTTCCTCACTGTCCTACTCTGACTGGTAAATTAGTGTTTGTGGTGTTCCTTTTTTTCTACTCTAATGGAGTCTGTCTTTTGCCCGTGCCCATAATTGGCAAGTCATCCTTCCCTGTCCTTGTATCAATTCCTGAGCCTTTTGTTTTATTTTCTCCTCCCCATCCCTGAGCAGAAGTGAGTGAGTGAGTGAGCAGCTTCCTGGTGCTCAGGTGCCCTCTGGGCTTAAACCACAGCACATGGGTAAGAGCTGACTGGCAGTCAGATTTAAGGGGTAGTAAGCAGCAGGTACAAAGTCCAACTGGTCGCCAGTTGACAGTGTTTTCACTCAGGGATTGATAATGGGGCCAAAACTGTGTTTATTAATCCTGTGTAAGATAGGATGAGTGTACTCCAAAGAGATATCACCAAATTTGGGGGAGCTGTCAATATGGGTAAGCAAGGGGACCTGGACAGGCTAGAAAAATGGACAGGAACCTTGTGAAGTTTAATAAAAGCAGACACAAAGTGATGCATTTGGAATGGAATAACTGTATGCAATGGCACAGAAACTGGATTTCATTTTTTAATGAGGACAAATACAATATCTTTGATAAATGCTGTATCTTCATTTTAAAGGCTGATGAAATTCTAAAGAAGATGCTAAGAAATAAAAAAAAAAAAAAGCAAATATAAAGTCTAAGAAGTAATATATAAATTAGTAATTCATTATTCACAAAAAAAAAAAAGAGGAAGTTATCCCCTAAAATATTTTGTTTATTTAGCATTTGAGGTAGAATGTTAAGACAATTTAATTAGTTCAATTAAAAGAAGAAAAATGGTTTTATTTTTTATTTATTCTAAGCAGTAAGAAGACATCCTAAATTATCTCATTTATAAAGACGTTAAATTGGTTGTCCAATTAGTCAGAGAACAAATATCTAAATAAAAAACAGCAGTATGAGTTTGGCAAGAAATAATGATATTTAGCAGTGCATTTGATATATGGTTACTGATACTGCTTTATTCTTTCCCTTGAGTTTCAACATTGATTAAAAAAGGATGCAGGATGCAGGTTTCATTACTGATTACATTGTCTCCAACTCCACACACAGATTTTTTTCCCCAGTTTATAATAGCAATAATTACCTCATTAAAAGAATTTCCTAAGGATTAATGTAATTGAGTGGCTAGGCTTGATAAGCCTTTTCAAGGAATATATTGTTTGCCAACCCATCTGCAAGAAATGCTTTAACATTTTGTGAATATTTAGACTCATCTTTGAGATTGGTCAAAAACCGGCCACAACTACCAGAACCTTCATGTAAGCAGGAGGTTCACAAGCTCAGGAGGCAAAAAATTACAGAGGTCCATCGCAAAGACATTTAACCACTCGCCCCTGTTTCCTGATTATTCACACAAATGCTGTTTCCCAAGGCAGTATGTATAGGTACACTGCAAGCAAATGATAGCAGTTTTCTTCTACTTCTCAAATAAACAATATTCTGTTTAACTTGAACTGGAATCAGCTTTGAACTATTAGTCTCGAGAGGATAAAAATAAGGGATCATACACACAGAATCTAGCTTAAAGCTTCCAAGTGGAAACAAGGAGAAGTTGGGTATATTTCCTTAATGATGCTATTGATAGAAATTAGTACTGAGCAAAGAAGGCTCCTAAGGAAGAACTTCTAGAGGAACATGTCCTGCTAGTATTCTGCCTGAAATGTGCAGGTAATTATTCTGTAAGTACATATAAGAATCCTGTACTATATTTACATATTATTATTCATGATTTCAAGGAAAGGTAAATCTTCAACCTCAGATTTACATTATTTACTCTCAACAGATAGAGTCTTCTGGCCTTTTTATAAATAAAACCTCTGATCTCAGAAAAAATTACAGAAACAATGCATGTACATACATTTTATTATACATAACAAAGAATTGTGATTGTGTTATTTTATTCAAGATTAAAATAGTATTTTTCAACAAATATGTTTGTATTAGAAAAGAACACATAAACACTTCTATTGCATTCTAGGGGGCAGATAACAAAGCAGTATGTTTATCTAGTTGTCTTAAAAAAAAAAAAAAAAAAAAGCAGTAGTATTTACCTTTCCCAAACAAATAAAGACTGGGTATAACAAGTTCTTTTAAAATAAAAATTAAGTACTGATTCATATCACAGCTCCATGGCCTGAAGGGTCTAAGCACTAGCTGCAACCAGCGAATAAAGAGGAAATGGGGAAAAAAAAAAAAAAAATCTTGGAAGGAGGTACAGATTGTTCTCTACTTGTTCTGTTTATTCGCTGGCTACATACATTGCTGGAATAGGAAATTCTGAGTTGTAGACTGAACTCTTGGAGAGTGCAATGGCCCCCTCAGCTCCCATGCCATGCTTTCCTTTTCATGGAAACCAGGGCAGGGTGGAAAACATTATCCTGTGCTCAGATCTCATTCAATGTATAATCAAGTCTCAGTAAGCCATGAAAGTAACACAGGCAAGCCTAAGCATATTGTTCCAACAAGCAGGTGGAACTGAGCATGGGGAAGGAAACTTGAAATGAGGGAGAAAGACACTTGAAAATTAGATAGATATTATTAAAAAAAAAAAATAAAAAAAATTGAAACAGAGAGTCTCATCAGGCTATCATTTGAAATCTTCTTGAATTATGTAAGTCTTCTAGGTCTGCTTGCTTTTTTTTTTTTTTTTTTTTTTTTTAATGGCTTACTTTGAACTTAGGAATTGACTAAGTAGTGGTGTTTAGCAACTTTAAAAAACTATACACAAAGTCCTGTCAGAGATCTTTTTCCTCAGGATAGTTAGTTGTAAAAGCTGAAACAATAGTTGGTAAAACATACTGCTTGTCATAGGTAGCTCATCCTTCCTCAGAAGTTCATTGCTGCTTCTGCTACTTACTTTTCTCATGTTATATGCACACAATTTTAAAACATCAGGTAAAACGGTGAAAGTAGGATATAAACATTGGTATGTGTATGAGGAAAGACACAAGGAAAATTATCTAGTTACTTTTAATTCTTCACTGAAAGTGTTCACCTCCCTGTTGTGGCTTTTTCTTCTACACCTTCCTAGGAACAGCTGCAGCCTGAAGTGAAAGGGCACCACAAGTGCCGCTTCCTGCTGTGTCAGTCAGAGCGAGACGAGACCACAACTCCACCACATCACTTGATGAACAAAAAATATGCATGTACAGCTCCCCACAAGATAGGTACATTTTCCCCTGCTGTTTTGTTTTGTTTTCATAGTATTTGCTCTTAATATAGCCTTTGGCATGTGATTTTGGGGAACCAGAGCTAAGAAAGATAATGAGGATTTGGGTAACAGAGAGCTAATTCTTCTTGATCCCCTCCAGGAAAACCTGCAGCTGGGTGCTTAGTCTGTTTGTATTAATGTTAACTTATAATGTCATGTTGCCTTTGAGGTCCTATATCTCACATTTTATTTTAAGAGGTTTTGTTCACTGGAAGAAATATGGAAGTATATAGCTATATTTTATCCCTTTGAAAATTAAGTATATTTTTGGTAATAAGGTGAAAGATTAAGCACTGACACAAGTGCTAACATTAAGAATTGTTACTGCACAGATACATATTTTTCATGAAGAAAAAGTAGATAAAGTATGGATATGTATTCTGTAATGTAAAATTCCCTAAGTTATAAATCACACAGAAAAAAAAGAAAGTATTAATTTGGCTAAATGTACACATTGAGAGTGTGAATGCCTGCACCTGAGCTAATCACTTTAGGCTCCCTAGTAGTTAAAGGAGAGAAACAGGCACTTCTAGGTCACAATTCCTCTTATCCTAAAATAGGCATCTGAAGTAGGTCAGATGAACTGCGCCCTGAGAGTGCCTATTATTCTCTACCAACTATAAAGGGAGCCCTGGTTGATTAATTCAGATTCAATGTAGATGTTTAAGGAAGATGAGATGAGTCCCATTCAGGGAATGCAGAATGACTATTAAGAGACCAACAGCAAAAAGTGAGAGTTCTTGTTTTCAAGATATATAGAATCCAAGATAATTACATACATTTAGACACTGACTTTAGGTTCCTAAGTCATTTAAGCATTTTGGAATATTTTTTTTCTTATTTCACACTATATTTTCTTTTTGCTCACAGAAACTACTATCAACTTTTTATCACTGTATTTTATTATTATTATCCGTGACTCATATTCACTTTCTTTAAGAAAGATGAAAGCCTTTCCCGACCTTAACAGACTTTTATGAATAAAAACTTAACAAAGCTAAGCAATTCACCTTTTCATCTATTAATAAATGTGCTGTACTACCAATAGCTTGGGAAATATAACGTTAAAGACAGAACTGCCATTAGGTTCACCAGTATAACTTGATTTCATCAGGAGTGCTATGAACATTGTATCACATGAACACATGAGTTTCAAATCAAGCTAAAATGCCTTGGATTTTCTCTTCCAAATGTATGTGGAGAAATAATGGAGTCCAAACACATTTCTCCTCCTTAATTGTGACTCTATTTCAATACTGAAAATCCTGGCTTATTTAAGAAATGATTGGTTGGTTCAAATGTGAAAACAAGACAGTAGATAATGGAAAAGGATTTTTAATGAAAAAGATTTTTAAGCAGATATAATAATATCTTAACTACAGCATACCAGCCAGACCTTTATTCATTTAAACTACACATGGATAGTTTATAATGTCTCTAATCAGTAAATTTTCTGGTGTTAGTGAAAAATTTCTGACCTAAAAGGTTATTTTTGAGTCCCTAACTATTTATCATAGCAAAGAAAGTATTCTATTCCATTTTATCACTGTCAGTGTGGGTATATTATGATCATCTTCAAAATGAAAATCTACCAAAAAAAAAAAAAAAAGGAAATCCAACCCATGAATTTTATCATTTTTCAAGCTATTTGCTGGAGAGGAACGAAATAGTAATTTTAGATAACAAATGTTTTCCAGTCTTTGGCATCCCAAACAAGAGAATAAGCAATGAGGATTATAGGAGAAATATTAATAGGATTTAAAGCCCATTGAATTGATAGGATATCTTTCATTGACTTCTTTGAGCTTTTGATCAGATCCTGAAGTAATGAAATGCATTGAATTACTTTGGGTTGTTCGGGGCTTGGTAACAAAACAAATTCTAGAATATGGTGGTTTGAAAAAAAAAAAAAAAAAAAAAAAAAAAGGACACTTGTAGCCTTTGAGACCTCTCCTAGTTCTGTCTCTACATACAGATGCTTGTAGTAAGAAAGATACATCCAAGCAACAAGTAAGAATGAGATTGTTACTTAACTTTTATCATCATCTTAAAATCTTTCAACCATCTAAAAATTAAGCTTCTTGACAATTTCTGAAGGCTTCTTTTACAAAATATAAGAACCTCTAGAAAGTGTTGCAAATGACAATTTTCACACCTATTTTAGATTAATCTCTCTTGGTTAGTGGCACTCTACTGACTGTAGAGGAAGTTCAGACACTTAGTTAATACAAATTGCCAGCTAGAGTTTGTTTATCTCAGCCCTCCTGAAACCCTTGAAACCTTGAACAAGCCAAATGTGCATGTGTATTCTGGTGGTAGGGACCACCATCAAGAGATCAGTGTATAAAGAGAAGAGAAAAAATAATCTTCTCTTCCTTTAGAGAATTCATTAAGCATTACAAATATTTAAATTGTTTACGAATGTATTTAATATATTTCATGCTTTAATCCTTTGGCATTTTGGTGTTTGTTTTCTTTTTAAAATGTTCCAATAGTGAAGGCATTCCTAATTCACTTTGTTGTGTGGATTACTCAGATTTCAGCCTTTGACTCCATGGAGACATAATGGAGATGCAACAGCTTCTGTCTCATAACTGAGAGCCAATTTTCACAATAAAAATATTAATTTCATAACTTAACCCTTCACCATTTGTCTTAGCTAAAATTATTGAGGAGGTCATTAAGTGGTTTACTGGAGAAAGACATACAATAATATGAGCATATGTGTATGCATATAGGAACACACAGATGCATAGTGCACCCACGTGGAAGTTTTATCTTAGTTCCAAGTGCTTGAAATAATGAAGGAATGTATTCTACCCCACCAGACTGGTGTTTTAATGAAGATAGGGTATACAGTTTGTATCTGAATGTGTAAGATATAGACATCTCTGAGATTTCAAAGCCCTCCAAGACACTTCTGAAGGATTCTGTAGGAGAGAGGCAAATGTGGAGCAACCCATTTATCATGCTTTAGAAGCAGTTCTGAATGTGAAAATGAGTTGTTCCAAATCCCAGAAATTCACCTGAATCTTGTCTGGAGAGGCAACTGAATGGTTAAGTCCAGAGGACAGACAGGGGAAAAATTAATAGCTGTACAATAACAAGTCCAAGTTTAAAAATGTGGGAAAAAATGGACAACTATGTTGTTTGACAGCCTAGATATACTTGCTAGGGCTAAAACCCACTGTTTAGCAATGATAAAAACTGTCAAGGAATTTTGAGGACATTTATGCTATGTAACAGAAGTTATTGAACTGTTGATGTTGCCATGTAAGCTTCAAGTCCATTGCTTTGTCTAAAATATTTTATTACAAGATTGTCTGAATATTCTCCTCCACTCAGCATTTCTAAGGCCACATCTGGAGTGTTGTGTCCTGTTCTGGGCTCCCCAGTTCAAGAGAAACATGGACATACTGTGAAGCATTTTCATATTTCCTTCATACCAACTCATCTGCTATAGGTCACCAACTCCAGTGATGCTGTCCTGGCCAACAGCAGAACAGGGACCGCAAAAAGCACAGGAGCTCAGAAAACATGGAGGACACATTCACCTACTTTGGAAGGCAACAGAATTATTGACTTCACAGTAAACCCTGCAGAGTGCTAAGGCTTGGACAACAGGCCCAAGCCAGGGTTGACCTGTAGATGAATCCTGTGTATTTTGTAACAACCATTGTGCTAGTAGGCATTGTACTAGGTTATAACAAACCACCTATACTGATGTCAAAAGTGCTAAAGTGTTGAAGTATTGAAGCCTGAGCAACAGGCCCTGAGCCAAAGCTGCTAACTTAGTGTGTAGTCATTAACAAACTATGTATGCTCAATAGTGAAAGACGTAGCTTAGGTATCATATACTCACTAGTGATGATGAATGTAATGAAAACATGTCTATCCTGAATGTATCTTTCTTCTTCTTTGTGTAGAAGCAAGTTAACAAAGCCATGAAGCCAGCTGTCCAGCCTTGGGACCAGTCGTGTGGCCTTGTTCTAAAAAGAACAGAAATAAATTAAATAAGCAGGGAAACTCCCTTAGCTTCTTCCTTGAGCCCTGGCCAGGCTCTGGGGGAATCTAATGTGAGAATGAAACCAGATGTTCTGCTCATAACAAAGGTGCCAGCTCTTCTGGCTTGCTGATTTTGGGGTATACAAGGCTGGACCCGCTCACAGCGACTCTGGCAGCCTCACCTACGGGTGGAGGCACCGCATAGGATTTCCCCCTTGCCGGGACGGGCTCTGCAAACCCTCGCTGTAACCGGGGCTGCCCAGCCACTGCGGGGCTGGGTGATGATAATATATGCAAGTGGTGATGGATCTTTCTTAATCACTATTCTCTCGCTCTCAGCTAGTAATGATTTGATGCATTTCCAATATGAAATATGAAAATGCTTCGTATGTTGGATCTCCACTCAATCATTTTTGAGGCCCCCCTACAGCAAAGGGCCTCAAAAATGATTGAGTGGAGATCCAACATACGAAGAAAGGCTGAGAGAGCTGGAACTGTTCAGCCTGGAGAAAAGAAGGCTAAGGGGGAATCTTATAAATGTGCATAAATACTTGAAGGGATGGTGTGAAGAAGATAGAACCAAGCTCTTTTCAGTGATTCCCAGTGACAGGGAGAGCGCTAACAGGCACACACTGAAATACAGGAGGCTCCATCTGAACATCAGGAAACACTTTCTCTGTGAAAAAGTAACTGAGGTCAGGGTGACTGAGCACTGGCACAGGTTGTCTGGGGAAGTTGTGGAGTCTCCCTCTTTGGATATATTCAAAAGTTGTATGGACAGAATCCTGGAGAGCAGTCTCTAGGTGTCCCTCCTTGAGCAGGGTAGTTAGACCAGATGACCTCCAGAGTCCCTTCCAACATCAATTATTTTGTGATATCAGAACCAATATAATGTGATCAAACCTTCTCTGTAAAGATAGTTTTACAGCTTCAGTACCAGAAATTTGTCATATCTCTTTCCATAAATTATTTACTAGGAGGTAACCTACTACTACGATTTACTGTCAGCACCACAAAATGTTTGGGTTTTTTAAACATAGAATGGTTTGGATTAGAAGGGGCCTTAAAAATAATCTCATTCCAACCCCCCTGCCATGGGCAGGGACACCTCCCACTAGACCAGGTTGCTCAAAGCCCCATCCAACCTGGCCTTGAACACTGCCAGGGAGGGGGCAGCCACAACTTTCCTGGGAGACTTGTTCCAGTGTCTCACAACCCTCACCATGAAGAGCTTCTTCCTCACATCTAATCTGAATCTACCCTCTTCAAAGTCATTACCCCTTGCCCTATCACTACACTCCCTTGTAAAAAGTCCCTCTCCGGCTCTCTTGTAGGGTCCCTTTAGATATTGGAAGGCCGCTATAAGGTCTCTCTAGAGCCTTCTCTTCCTGGGCTAAACAACCCAACTCTCTGTCCTCATAAGAGAGGTGCTCCAGCCCTCTGATCATCTTTGTGGCCTTCCTCTGGACTCCCTCCAAGAGGTCCACATCCTTCTTGTGTTGGGTGTCCCAGAATCAAACACAGATCATCAAGACCACAGATATACATCTAAATATTTTAATATGATACCACACACCCATAGAGAAAATGACAGAATGAAATTAGATACTGTTAGATAGACAGCAGATTGTTACTTTTAAGTGTCATTAAAAGAAGTGAGGAAGCAGTTGGCAGGCTTATCAAACTGTTCCTTCTTCTCTCCTGTTTCATAAAGTGTCTGTAGAGTCTATCATAGTAGTCACTGGAAATTGTGCCTTTTGTCCAACCATGCAGGAGAGCTGAGCATGCAGACGACCAAAGTGATCAAGCAATGCCCGTTTATTACAACTAAGAAAGCCCTTTTATACTGTTCTCCCGCACACGTGAGTAACATGCAGTACAGGTCCTCAAGATTGGACAGTTAACTTAGCCCGTGCTTTAAACCTTCTTATGGTTGGATAAAAGGTGCCACATCAGCCTTGCCAGGCTTCCTGCCTTGTGTAACTTCCTCTTCTGTCCCAACCCCTTCTGGAGGTTGTTTGTTTCGTCGAGTTTCTCCCCCCTCATTCAGGGTCACATCCTTATCACATTCTTGCTCGGCTGAGGCTCTTATCAGTCTTGTTCTCACGCAGTATTGTTCACATGTCCATTCTCTTGCAGAAAGTCCTCTTGAATCCCAACACAACCAAAATACTTTTAGATTGTAATACACATTTGCATTCCCTATTTGATTTAGCCTTGTGTCCATCCTATTTCTATACTTGAAAAAATAGATTAAATTATAATCCAAAAGCTATATTAAAATTTGAGAAAATTCTGCTCTGTAGGAAGAAGAGAGGGTCTGCAGGTTCCTGAAAGTTTCTGTATATTTTCTTGAAGGGATGTAGAAGAAATCGAAAGGTTTCTTGAAGTCTTTTGGAAGAGCTGTAGTTAGGACATGCTTGTGGATGGCATGCTTTCCAAGATTTTACCTGTGCTCAGAAGAGAGCAAAAATTAGAGATGTTAAACTGGTAAGGACTCTTTCATCTCAGGGATGTCTGCAGATTAGTTTAAAACCATGCCCATAAGGAAGTATAGTGGATGGAAGACAAGGCTAGATTAAAAAAAACAGGTTCAGACACAAATTTAGTTAACACAAAAGGCTTAAATTTTAGGGGCTTGATTTTGTTTCTACTTAAACCACTCCCATTGCTACAGTTTTAGCCTATGAAAGTTTACATTTTAAATAAATATTAAAGATCATGACCTTAAGTCTTTTGTTTAGTACTGGCCTTTATCTGGGGGAGGGTTCCAGCTTCAGAATTTGAGGTACCAGCTTCTAGATCCTCACGTTATAGGAGTGTGTAGTACTAGCAGAAACCTAGGTAAAAAAAAATTTCTTTGACTGTTTGATAAAACAGATTTACAATAGAGAAAACTAAAAATATTTTTTCTTTTTTTCCAAATTAATTTCAGTGAATAATTTCATAGATCTGTGAAACATAAAAGGTTGGCTTTATTTGTCTTTTCCTTTTTTTTTTTTTCCTGGACTTCTATTGCTCTCCCATTGTTAAAATAAAAAATATTTAATCTATTTAAAAGATAACATTATTGTTAGCACACTTAAGCAAACTGCTTGAGAGAGAAGTACTGAGGTTACCCAATAATTTGAACAAAAATAAGATACCAGCTAGTGGGGAGGGTAGGAAATATGAAAATGCTTCAAAGGAGGCAGAGAATGAATCTCCATATTTTGAACAAGGGATGAATAAAGCATATATTCACACCTTTAGACTATCCTATTCAAAGACTATTGAAAACTTCTCTTTCTTTTAAATCTGTCTGGCTCATCTCCACGGGACATAATTTAATCCTAGAATACATGTATGTTTTTTCCACTCCCATCCCTATGGGCTGGAATATCACACTATGCATTCTGAGACAGAGATGTGCTTTCATTTTCATTTTTGGACAATCACACCACATATGTTACTGACAGTGCAAAGAATGTACATCAGTGATTGAATATTTAAGTTCTGCAAAATTTATGAAATAATGAAGACAGTATGTCCATCCGAGGGAATAATTGCTTCATGGGGAACCTCTGCATCTCAAATTGGTTGATTCCTGGACTTTAAATTGGCCCCTGTTCCTGTTGTTTAAAGCCAGAAAACAGTAGCACTGGCAGGAAGGCTGCCTGCCAGAAAAGGGCATTTTCAAAGTCACACTGCATGAACATTTTCTTGTCAAGACCCATTACGAGAAAAAAGTAAGTGTCATTTCAATGAAATAATCCTTTTTTATATATATTTTTGTAACTAGCTGGGGATGAAGTACCTGCTACTGACTCTGAGAACATAGGGGCCTCTATCACAAGAAAGTAGAGATATGTTTGGAATAAGCAGATCCAAGTATTATATTTCTTACTTTCTTCCACTTCTTTTACATTTTGTTTTAAATTATTCCTTTAAATTTTTGTTGCAGACATTGCATTATATCACATTGCATTAGGTTAAACATATTCTGTGACGTGACATAATTTGATGTGACCTGACCAAACCAGATGAAAATGTCAAGTTGTATCACTTATTTAAAGATTTAAAAAAAAAAAAAACAAAACAAAAAACTAAAACAAACAACAAACCAACAACAAAAAAAGAGGCTATATTTTAATTTACTATTAAAGCTGTTCAAAAATTATTTATGAAAAGTTAAACAAGCCCTCTTACATGTGTCAATTTCTTACAATTCTGTGACAAAGTAATGACAGTCTTAAGTTCAGACCTAGACATAAAAAAAAAAAGAAAAAACCCCACTTTATATAGAACATTGAATTTCTACATAGTTCTTAGACATTCTATAGGGTATTGCATTATTTCTGCTTGTGCAACTATTTTCTAAGGTAATAATTAGTGCTTCTTTTGAGAAGGCTTATTGACTGACGAAAAGTTTTGCAAATAAAAATCCCCAGTGGGAGTTCAAGTGATGGTATCAACTCTTATATAAATTTCTTCATTATATTATGGAAGTGCAGAGGTGGAATTGCAAGGCTTCTTCCAACTCTGGACAACTGTGTTATTTTTCTGCTGTTAAAACCTTTTTTCTTATAGACATTCTTAACAAGTAGGAAGATGTTTTACAAATTCCTACAAGCCATGTACTTTTCTATCTAACATTTTATATCATCCAGCAGCACTATTTGAGAAGAAAAATACTGACAAAATGGGGAAGGGAATAAGTGTGTGGCTCCTTACTAACAGCTGTATTGTGACCTGTTCTTTTAATATTTAGGCCACTGAGAATCTTAAAAATAGTAGTTGCTATCTTTGTGATTGTCCGAAGACAAGGACTGCAGTTGTTTGCATTTCTGCAGGCAGCTTGATGAAAATATGGGATTTTTGCAAGATCTACTGGAATGAAATAGTGATTTTAAAATCCCCAATTGTTCTGTCTACTGCCCAGATATGGTCATGGTCCTTCAGAAGCTCACATTGAGATGTAATTTGACAGAAAGATACATGCTAGACCTATGAATCTACACACACCCATCTTTCTATATGGATAGCTAAAAACAGATGAGGGTGTCTAATAATGGCATGTCGTTCATCTCTAGTATGAGAGATTCACACCTCTTAGTGAGATTCTTTGGGATTCTTTGGTATTAATATACTCTGATTTTCTTACCTTAAGTAAAGCACTACACTGATGAAGACACAAAGCTTTGAATCAGCAGGTGCTTGTTCATACTCCTCTACTTTGGTACAAGTAGAGGAATTCATGTTTGTCTGCACCCATTCATGCAGATCTGTTTTCCAGCGGCCGCAGTGCAGCAGGGAATACAGCATTTGCAGTGCGTGATTATAAGCCATGAAGATACAGGGGACAAAGACAACATCCAGGACATTTCAGGAATTCTTTGCATATCATAAAACAGTGCTCTGAGAGTCCCTAGGTTGGAAAATCATTATAGCTGATTACACAGATAGAAGTCTGTCCTGAGTGCGTATCCAAACAGTTGTTATTGTGTAATGTGGACTGAAAGATGTGGTCTGGCTGTCTGGACTTTTTGTTCCTGATCACCAGATGGTGAAGAACCCAGCACAACCCTGTAATATGGTATTGCCAGAGCTAGTAGCAGACTGTAAGCTTTGTACTGAGCTTCCATAGCCTCTGTTCAGAGGCTTGTGAGGCCTGCTCTAACTGGCTTTTCCTTGACCTACCTTCAGATCTTACTTGATTTTGCTGTGGAAGCAGTTTCTCTAACTGACCAGGTGTCCATATCTAGTTTACTTTTGTTTATCTTTGTGTAGTGCTATAGTTTTATATAGATAGCAGTAACAAGCAGTTTTTCTAGGTAGAAAGAGATATTTATGACTCTAACGTAAGAATGTAGAGATACACACACCTGGAAGGGCAGCAGAGGCTTTTAGACTCAGAGACATGGGATGCAGCACAGACAGCATAGGTACATGATGATAAGGAATGAGCCACAAGCTCTTGTTAGGTTATGTAGTAAAAGCTCATCTGCACCCCACAAAGGAGGACAGACAACAGCAGATGGAAGAGCTCAAATTCTGCTCCTGTTCCTCCCCAGTCCATCACAGGAGTCACTGGTCAGCCAGAAGTCCATTTCCACAAGCTCAGAGAAGCACAGGGTCACAGTGGAGACAGGAACCCAAATTTCAGATTCCTGGGGAACAAACACCATATCCAAGCTCATTCTAGACAACCTCACTACTGGCAGAGCTGGGGATGTGGAGCTGGGGGCATGGAGCTGCAACAGCCGTACTTTGTCTATGCTGCTAGGTCCAGCTGACTTTCCCCTAGTACTGAAGACCCCACAACTGTAAACAGCTCAATAATAGTGAATTAAAAAATAATGCAGAAATAGAGCTGGACAAAACTGGTTTTAGGGGTATCAATAAAACAAAGAAACAGTATCTGACTGTATCTGGAAAAGGCACCATACATAGTAAACTTAGATGTAACCTGGAGCTGAAGAAAGAAATAGTTGTAAAAGACCCTACATGATGGGGGGGGGGGGGGGGAAAA
>NW_020799091.1:33506965-33520462 GCF_003259725.1 Athene cunicularia | reverse complement strand
GGGGGGGGGGGGGGGGGGGGGGGGGGGGGGGGGGGAACAAACAATAAACCAACCAACCAATCAAACAAAACAAAACAAAAAAAAAAAACAAAAACCACAAACCAAAAACAACACAAAAACAAAGAGTGGAAGAAGAAGTTATCAACATGAGTACCATCTTCCTCCCAACAAAGGTTCTCCAGATTATGGCAACTTGTTGTTGTTGTAGCATTTTCCTTACCACCATGAACACCATGGTGAAACCACTGACCCTAGGACCCAGAGCAGCAGTAGAAAGGTGAACACAACACCAGGAAAAGGGTAGAAACTAAGAAGTATGTGTGTTTTATTTTAGTTATGTTGTTGCTTGGGTTTATACTTTTTTCGGCATTCTACCCGATGGAGTTTTGGTTTGGGTTTTTGTTTTGTTTTGGGGTTCTTTTCTGGAATAATTAGATTTAGACTAAAGCTGAGTCCTGAATTAGACTGTAAAGACTTCTGATATATTAACAATAAATTATTGGCCTCTTTTATGTATAACATGTGCTTCCTCTTTACACATAAACAAGATTTTGAACATAAGAAAAGATGCCGTTCTGTTGGTGACCACGTACTTTCTTCATAAAGTCTCCTATGAATTTTGCTTGTGGGTTACCTAATGCCTATGAATGTTAAAAGAACAACTGCCACAGTTGCTCATATTAGATCTTTAATTTAACTCAAACTTTCCAGTAATGTGTTTGTAGATTAATTCCTAGGACTTAAAACTAATTGCTGGAAGGAAGAAAAAAAAAAAAAAAAAAGTCAGTTTTGTAAATCTGGCAAGGTGCAAAAAAATCATATCTTGTGGTGTCTATTCTACTACACTATTTGGCAACGTTCCACCATAAGGAAACAAAATGGTCCTTTTCTACAAATGTAAGAGCTAGCTACCATGTCATAAAGGTAAGTACAACTAGCCAGAAGTCAATGGGCAGTAGCATTCATGTCTTATAATAAAATGACTGTACATTAATACAATTTTCTTATGTGTTAAATATATCTTTCCATAATGTTGGCAGTTGATACCATAAACACGTATCTTATACAAAACATAAAAATCCTTTTAATCATAACTGTTCTATGGAGTATTAATGGCCCACTAGCCTAAATACAGTAAATGAACAGTTATTTCAGTGGTTGTAGCTATGAAAAAAATTCTTCCAGGAAAGAGAATTTCTTAGTTCTGTCAGCAGTTAGTTGAGAACCAAAGAATCAGCAATGTATCATCATCCAGAAGTAGTATATGCAGAATAAAGGATAAATTACAACTGGAAGTGAAGCATGTCAAATATTGACCCTGTAGTCAGTATGTTTTCCTGAATTTAGAATAACCTTGTTTTTAAAAACAAAAAAAAAAAAAAAAAAAAAAAAAAAGGTTAAAATGTCCCTGATTGAAGATTTGTCTTTCTGTTGATGCCAACTGAAGTTAAGTTAAAACAGTAATTTACAAATGCCTACAGAGGAAGAGAAGCCAAAGGCACATACATTCAAAAAATATCTCCTGAGTAGAGACACATGGCTATGATAATTTTTTAATTTCACTTTGTGGAATTATCATGAGTGATACGATTATAAATGGGCACCAACCCACACTCTTTTTGTCCCTGAAGAGTTGTGGTTCCACTGGACTCCATGTAGACATAGGACTATTAGATTCGGACTTACATGTTATACCCATGGGTTTCAGTCTGAAAATTTGCTGACATAGAATGAAATATATCAATTTTTATAACTTCATATGTAATACTCAGGGGCATAGCAAGTCCTCCAATGCCACTGGATACAATAATATGATCTTTAGAAATGTGAGGTTAGCTAGCCAAGAGATCTTTCCATGACAAAAAACCCACAAGACTGTTATACCAAACAAATATAAAAAATCAAGAAACAAAGCCCCATATTAACTGCATGTAAAAGTAAGACAAATAGTAATTTTGATAAATGTGGCTGAAATATGGTTGATGAGGCCATTTTGATATAGCAGACACTGGAACATGTTAAAGCCTGGGAAACAGAGATGTGCAAAGTTCATTTATTCATCCTGATGGTGGCAAACTCTGGTAACTACTGACCCATACAGAGCATAAATATTATTTTACTGTAGGGCCCAGGTAGCTCCTTCTAAAATACAACATTTCTTTAAGATGAAACTGACAGAATTTGACACGCATAAAACGTACGCAAACAGTATGTATGTAGCATAGATCGCTGTGACATTCACACAGTCTGGGCTTGGCAACGGTTCAGTTTTGTAGGTTTCTTTTGACATTTAAACAGAGATAAGAATCTTTCTGAAAGGAGCTGGGGTTGCTTGCCAGGTATGAATATATATCTTTGCAAAGGCCATCCTCAGGTGAAAATGTCTGTAGAATTGTGTTTGGAGGTGACATGTTGCAGTTCAGAGATTCTGGGGAAAAATAGCTTGAATACCACCTGAGAAAAACATACTTAGGTCGAACTGTGAATTCTTCAGTGATATGAACAAGACCTTCAGCTGGCATAAATCATCAGAAGCTCCCTTGACTTAGTTTTATCATTTTCATTTCACTTTATTTATGAAGTTTATTTATCAGGAAATTATACCTTCTGTTTTGTGTCTGAGGGCTTTGATGAATTTTGATGTTACTTTGGGAATTTTCTGCTTTGGGAATCAGTGTTCAAATTTACATTCATAAAGTATACTAATGGAAGATAAACTTCCACAAAAAAAAAAAAAAAAAAAAAAATTGCCCACATAATTTTTTCCTCAAATTGAGATGATGTATGAATGATTTGTTTTTTATTTCTGTATTATTATCTCTAGTAATAGAGTACCATGTATGAGCTCCTGGAAATGGACTTTAAAACTTTTTAGAACCATGTAATAGGACGAAGGATCAGGTTCTCATGGATATAAACTACTCATCATTAAATAAGCCAGCTCCGCATGAATTAGCACATAGCTGCATGCATACACATTGCCCCCACCCATGCAAAACACAGGCAAATAGCTGTATTGAGTTTAGGTGGCAAGATTTTTGTGCCAGGGATGCAGGGGTGGCTCATCATGATTGTCTAAGATAGATAAAGGTCATCATTAGGTGGAAGGGCAGCACAGCTCCTAGTAGCTGGATAAAGTTTTGCTCATTAAGTCATTAATTGTAAGTGCTGGTTGTGAGCATGTAGTCTCTTTGCTGAAGAAATTTAGGAGGACAGTTGGCCTCTACATCTTTCCTGTTTTCTGTCCTTGAAGGTAGTAGAAATGTTGCTTTTCACGTGTGTGTGTGTGTATATATATATATATATATATATATATATGTGTAGTACATATGTATGTATATACATTCATTGGGGTTCTGTACAAATTAAATCATTTTATTTAGTGTACTTTTGCCTACAATGACTAGTGGGTTTACATACATTATTTAAACTTTTGCTCATTCCATAACTCCCAAAACAATGAACCAGTGTAGGTTTTATTTTATCCTCTTTCCAAAGGTGAGAACACCTTTCCCAGAAGCATGAAGCATAGGTCTGTTGGGTACATTCTGTTCTGTTTTCTATCAGGAGCTTCTCTTACCCATGGAGACATCATCACATGCTTCCTCAACCCTTTTCTATTCAATTTATAAGACCAAGGTCTTACAACAGTTTTAACTCCATGAGGTATATTGGGTTTTTTTCCTTCTTCTACTTTGAGATGCATCGTACTTGTAATTCATCCAGTTCTTCTGAGGATACAGCTTAATATATTGAGTTATATTAATTTATCTTCATCACATGTGATTTTTTTTCTTTTTTTTTTTGTCATTGAGCTCACTGATAGTACCTTTTCTTGTTCACCTGTAACCAGCTTGATTCTAAATAGGGTCATCAATTCCAGGCCAGCCACCTGTCATTTGGGGATTCCTTGGGTGAACATAGTTCATGTCCACAAGGTAATGATGCAGTGATGCTTCAGGGAATTGTCAGATGTAACAGGTCAAGTTGTACATTTTTCAGAAAGCATCAGTTCCCTAGCATTTGTGCTATATATTTGTAGAGCATGTATGAAACTCTGTTTTCAATTTATTTCTGTATTCTCTTTGAAAGAGATATGTGTTTTACAGGTTTCATTTTTGTCTGAGGTAGCGTATTTCTGAAATTTCTACAGGATGGTTACAGGATTCATGGGAGTCTGAGTAAACAATGTGAGTTAAAGGAAAACTGCATAAAACCCCCAAACATTTGAAATAGGTTCCATCCAGGGAAAAAAGTTTTCTGAGGTAGCTTTCTTTTGACTAAAATTAATTCTAAATTCAGAGTTTTCTCTGTTTGTCCTCCACATTTGTTTGCTTGGGCTCTAGACAACTGTCTCCCTATTCACATGGGTGAGTTGCTTTCCTGTGTTCAGTAATCACTCAGAGCTGAGAAGAGGTAAGAGAGGTTTGCTGTGCTCAGTGGCTGGAATTGATCAGCACTGTATAATTGCTGGTGCTGCAGTGAGCGGCAACAACAGAAACAAATAAGAAGCCTGTTTAACTGTTGTGGCTTCATTCTTTGTATATTTCCCTACAAGATAACTGTGCAAATGACTGAGCTTATGTGCTAGCTCCAAGACAGATATTAAGGGAACCAGACATATTAAAGGATTCTTCATGTGGAAGAGACATATGTGTAATCAGGTATATGCTTCTCTCTTTTTTTTTTTTTTTTTTTTTTTTTTAAATGCAATTGTGTGCGTAAATACAATCCTTTTATCCACATTTCACTCCTGATTCCTGTTGTCTGTGCCCAACATGCTCTGTGTGGGAACCTGGTTGCCTCATTTTGAGTGGTGCCTTCTTCAACAGTCAGCTAAGGTTTGGTGTGATGATTTGACTAGTGAAAAATCTATGCAACTTTAAGGATTCAGACGAAAAGTATTACTGACGTCCTGCTATGTGATGTCATACAGGTGAGTCAGACAAAAATACATTTGAGAAATAATTGGTAATTATTATCTTCATGTGTTCCAAAAATGTGTACCCGCTGAGTCTGCAACTATTGTTGCAACTAGGTGAGTGGAACAAAAGATAAAGGCATAAGCACATACTAATTACATACCTAAGTATACCTTATGTATATTAGTAAGTCTATTAGTAAGTACTCCATTTAGTTGACAACAACATGAAAACATACATATGAGTGATGGGCAACATCATTTGAATTTTGCACATTGTTGAAATCAAAATGTCTCAGTAGTAACAAACATTGTGGTACTATTAAAAATTTTGCGTGAGAAAGGGGTATGATCGGAGGTCTGTATTTCCTGGCTTCCTCCTTCTCTGTGGGTTATCTGATCTCATAGGGAAGCTGGAGTTCTTGCTGGAGGCTTCCAGCTCATGATGGAGGCTGCCTCATACGTTGGCACTGTTGGTGCTGAAATTCCCTTTCACTTTCCTGCCAACTTTTGGGATACAAGAGGAGATACCCCAGCACAGACCCTGCTAGCACTATAAGCACAACAATTATGCTCTGGTCTGTTGTTTTGAAAGTGAGAAAGAAAACAGCTCTGGGAAAGAAAGAGAAGCTTTCCCCAGTTCATTATTTTAACAGAACTAGAGCAGAAACACAGCTCTGCCAAATGGGTTTAGAAAGCCAGAGGCTATACAAAACATAGCAGGTGATAGCAAAATTAGGGATTAATAATTTTTGGTATTGTATATATTATTGAATTTTATACATTTATAATCATCATCTCTTCAGTACCAGCATCATACCTAATATTGATATCCTGGCAGATGTTATAAATTAAGCATGTTACCTCCATTTTTCAGTGTATACAGAAAATACAAAATTGTTAAAAATGGATGTATAATTGATGTAATACTTTTTACTGAGTTCATGGGATTCTTTTTTTCTTACTTGCTTTGTGACTTTATATGGTTGATAACTTTGAGTTACAGAACACATGCTTTTATTTATTTCTAGGCATACTACATTAAAGATTTTTCTCAGCCTAAGCTACAGCAAATAATGGAGAACTAAAACAAGTGTTGTTGTACATTATGTGTTTATCTCAGATCAAGTAGCATTTATGTGTGCTTGTGTTTACATAATACATTCTACCACCTCGAATATTTACCTTGTTCTGAAAAAAAAGAGTAAGAGGTATTTTACTACAAATTTTTAGTCTATTGCTGTGTAGGAAAAAGAGATTCTATTTAAGGCTTTTACAAAGGCTTTAGCACCAGATTAAATTTTTAGATCTATTGCGTAAATCAAAAATTACACTGTGAAATTTTTCAGACTATATATTTTCCCCATTTTCAGTGGTTTGTCACAGAGAGAGAAAAAAAGAGGGGGTTTGTTTTAAATTTACACTTAGGTGCTTATTTTATTTTATTATGAGACATCTAATGGTGTATGTTTATTGTATAATGCACTTGCATGTTGCTTCAGGTAAAAAAGACTATATAAAACATGTATATGTGTGGACCTACTGCCCCCACAAGACTCTTGTATGTTGAAACAAGATGCAACACCTTCAGGTAAAGTATTGGTGAGGGCAGAAAGGTTAAGCCCAAGACTACACTTCATTGAATCTTTACTATAGATACCTTTCAAAAGATTAAGTAATTCTACGGTGTTAGCTTGGGCTTTTCTTAAACTGGTATTTACATTGTTGTACTGGAGTGTACTGTAGACACTTGTATTCCCTGGTATTCAGAAATGTCTGTAAATGGCTTGCCATTTCTCACTCATATCTTGTATGTGCTTTGTCTCTCCTCAAGTTGATTGTTTTATTTTATTCTCCTTCTCAGTTAAATTTAGAAGTATCTACTCTTAGGAAGATTTCTGTCAAAGGCACTAACCTTTTCTCTTGACTATTTTTTTCCTTGTCTTTCAGATAGGCAACTGCAAGGCATTATTGTTAGAGAAGCAGAAATTTCACATCCTCACATGGTTCATTAAATAGCTAACACTCTATTTTTATGTATGAAGAACAATGTTTTTAAAATAACTTAATTGTCTAGGTCAGATAAATTTATTCAGTATAATAGCTGCAGCATATGATTTTACAGACATGGTGCAAGGCATAACAATATTCCTGGAAGTAAATGTAACCATGTGTTGCAGATATTTACTTTTTTAAAAATAGGAAAATAAGAGAACCCATTAAATTCTTCTAATCCTTAAATGAAGGATCTTGGCACAGGAACCAAGATACAGATAGCCAGGCCTACTAGAATTTAATCTTCACTCCATTCAGTGGACATTGCCATGTATTTTTGAACTTTTGTATCTGACAGGAGATATATATTTGGTATAGAATGGTACCTTTTCTTGTCAGGAGCTGCTAAAGAGTTTTAAAGGAAGTATTAAAGCTCACTTTGGAAAAATTAAATAGTATTTGATGATATTTTCAGATCTGTAGTAATATTATGCCCATCCTATGCAACACAAGTCGAAGGCAAGCATGGATCCCAGTGTGCTATATATTTGACAATGTCCTCTTAAGTTTTAATGTATTCTTTTTGTGCCCAGGTATCACAAGATTGTAGAGATGTATGGTCTGCCTTTGTCTCACCTAACCCATACTGCTTAGTACTCAGGAGCTCTTAATGCACATCAGTACTGACAAGAGTTATTGACTGAATATTCATGGGATTCCTTTTATTTTAATACCTTTTCTTGTTCAGTCTCCTTGTAATCTTTTCCTTTTCATAAGACTTTTTGCAATACAGAATCCCTCGACATATGTTTTCCCTCCTTGATTTTCAAACATATGTTGGGCAACATTGTAAAGCTTATAAAACAATAGTTCCTCCTGTCCTGAGCAATTGCCAGATTGCAGATTTCCTATGAATAAAATATTACATTTTTAAGTACTGAAACAATACAAACCCCCCCTCATTATTAAAGATTCACACAGACACCTAGAGTACCGATCACTCAGCTGTGGTTTTTACAGAACAGTGTCCTAAACTGATCGTGCTTTTAGGGCTGCTTACTGATTTCATCCAATTGCTATTCCAGAACAACTGAAATCAAGAACACTTTCGATTTTATATTTCCTTGCTGTATGTATACTTTCATCCCACAAGGAATTGCACAAACTGGATCTTTAGGGGTTCAAATCTCAACTATGTCTAATCATGCAGTTGTCAGGTATCAGTCTAGTCTTCAGGCTGAATGATCAGGTATTATATAACAAGATACAAAAAAGTGACACCTGTAGAAGAAAGCTAATTCATCCCTCAGAAGGGTACATAAAGAGAGAGGACCTGTAGGGAGCAGAAATACTTTCCTAAAGGAGGATCAGTTGGAAAGCAGGAATCACTGGCAGTGTTGCTGTAGTGAGAAAGGAGTGTGGGAGACAACACAGAAGTGTTTGAGGAAATACCTTTAAGGGATTTCTGAAGAAAAGTCCTAGAGTTTTATGACATTTAAAGCTTAAAGGATAATGGGACCTGAAGATAAATTAGAATTCAGATTATTATCAGAAGTTCAAAACTGTGAAGGTAGTCTGAACTGATGGCAAAGAACTGGAACAACTTCTTTATCAGGCTTCCTCATCTATGCAGGAAGCAGGAGATTTCAACATTTCTGCCAACAGTTACATCATTTGAAAAAAATAGACTCTGCTCACCCAAGATGGGGTGACAACAACCTTAAATCTCAAGATGAAAAACTAA
This sequence comes from Athene cunicularia, assembly GCF_003259725.1. Classification (NCBI taxonomy): domain Eukaryota; kingdom Metazoa; phylum Chordata; class Aves; order Strigiformes; family Strigidae; genus Athene; species Athene cunicularia. The sequence goes on along the minus strand of NW_020799091.1, from coordinate 33,511,802 downwards.
AACATTCCTAGGTGTTTCTGCAACCTGCAAACAGAAGCCAGTTGCAAAACTATTGATCACCTCATAGATGCTGTGTTTGACACAGTTTGTGCCTTCCACTCTAGGTATATACATTCTACAGTGGAATGTGAATGTGTAGTTTCCTCTTTTTTTTTTTTTTTTTTTTCATAATTAATCAAAAACTGTACCATCCTTATCCTACTTTCACACATGCCTTTCCGCAGAGACTATGCACTCCTGATCATCAGGACCTTGACTTGGGTGCTGTGAATCCTCAGCAGCACCACAAGACACTGCAGAAAGCAGTGTTGACATTGGCACACTCTTTTAAAGAATTTTTCTATTTATAAACCACACGTCAAAGGCTACTAAGCTCACTTGAAACTGCCATGATCTCCAGGCAGAGACCTCACCTTTTTACAGATAATGCCATGTTCTGACCTGAAAAATGATGGTGTCAAAAGCAAATACAGAAATCATCCTGCATCCTCCTCCTGACAACAGTATTCCTCGCAAATAATTTTAGTTTTGGTTCAAAAAGATTGCATTTTGTTATTGTCCCTCTTTGTTAGGTACGAGCACATAGCAATTATCTGACTTCCTATCTCTGTCCATTTTACTGAAAGAGACAAGTGGGTTTTTTCCACCAGAATAGAAATGCAAATATTATTACTGAAAGCAACAAATGAAAACTTCAGGGATGAAAAATTATCTTTATCCACTAACATTTCAGTAATTCCAAATGTGGGATTGTGACCTTTCCAAATTACAGCTTTTACACCCTAATGCAAGGTCTTTTCAAAAAGAAAATAATTTTAATTCTATTCGTGTAAAATGAATGTGTGCCTTCCTATGATCAAAGGAAAAAGTGTGTGCAATTTACCACTGCTGTACACATCAAAATAAAAGGGGGGGTGGAGACATCAAAAGTAGGGGATATCTTAATCTTGATAAAACCTGTACATTTGTAGTGTTGTACACATATTCCTGTACTATCTTGCAACAGGCCTGTTGCTGTACACTTTCAGTAAGTGGATTTACAGGAGCTTATTTTTATTCATAGCTAGATTTTTAAAAATATACATTCCCTGAATCAAAGTGAATTAAAAGGAAATGACATGCAAGGGTAGAAGGTAGCTCAGATTTCTCATCAACAGTCTAATCATGAGAGTGACCCACAGGCAACTTGAAAGCCGCCCACACAATTACTCACAGAGTCTGCTGAAAAATGGGCATCACTGCCAGTAAAATCTCTTTCTTATCTTGAATCCAAGTCTAGTGATTGCCACCTAAATAGGAATCAGGGGGAGGAATACAAAGTGCAAAAGCACTGCGTTAAGCTGACACTATATATCACTGTTTGCCAGGCTGTACATTTTTAGGCTATGCATTTTACAGACACAGATAAATATACACAACTAGGATAGGTATGAGCAACAGGGTGATTCTTAGTCTAGTTTCTCTTTTCACTTACATCAGTCTCATTGAAGTTAATACAGCTGCCCCAGTACAAGAGACAAAACTTTTTTGAGTGTGCTGAGTGGAAGAGTGGTGCTTTCTATCTTATACTACGCTACAGGCACACTAAACACTGTGAACTTCCAAGTAATGAAAAGCTTCAAGATCAAAGCACAACTGCCTCCTTAACTACCATGGCTAAAACCTGATCATGGTTTAAGTGACTTCAAAAGCAATACTGAAGGATGACTTTAGCATTTGAACTTAAACTACACTGATACTCCAGCAACATTATGTATATAAAGGAGGTTTTACTGCCGTCTACCACTCTGTTAGGGACAAATGTGATCAGCTTTCAACTACTAGAAAGAATGTATTTATTAGCACTTTTTTTTTTTTTTTCTTGCAAAGTAAATATATATTAGGGTGGGGAAAAGGTAGGATTCAAATAATTTCTGAAATAATATAAAATTCTCTGAAAAATTTCAACAAAAAAAGCTTATGAGTTAAGAAAGCCTGGATCTTTTGACATTTAATTGGTCACTGTTAATGAAGTAAGTATAAAATAACAACAGTTTGAACAGCATCAAAAAGCTTTAAAAATAATATATAAAAAAATCTTTTATTTTCAGACATTTACTTTTAGTTATTTTCCTGAGAAAAATACCACTTTGACTAACACTTGTAGCACTGCTTGGTGATGACCTGAAACTATTCTTTCCGCACATTTGACAACTGATCTGAAATAATTGATTCACATGTTCATTTTCATGGAGACAGAATGGTAATAATGAATAGAATATCTTAAAATATTTTAATAGTATATTATCTCTGTATTCATGACAAACACTGCCTGATATGACTATGCATTACATTACATATGATAAACACAGTATTCCAGCTTTGCAGGAAAACCCCCAAAAAGAAACAAGTTGATTAAATTGTGGAAGGTGTCCTCTTCTTATTACATCATTGTTCTCAATTTTTTACTAGATAATTATTTCCTGAAGATGAGAGGCACAGTTTTGTAATGTTATTTATTCCACTACCAAACCATGGTTTATGTATGGCAAATCAGTTCAAACAGTTTTTGGGGGGCTTTTTTAATTAATGGGAAAAATGTAGAATGCCTATGCATTATTGTTTATACTAATTGAGTTCAAATGCTTTCATATAGTTTAAATTGTTTTCTAATAACTAAATTATTTATTATAGAAGTCACTCATGCTTACTTCTCTAAATAATCTTTGAAGTCACCTATTTTATTATTCTGCTGTAATACAGAAAGATGTACCTTTTAGAGTTATGCACTTGAAAAAGAACATTAAAACAACAGTGCTTTTTAAGAGTTAAGGGTTTTGTAAGAACTGAAATCCCTGGCTGGACTGAGTTGCGAATTCTCCATATAAAAATGACTTTTACCATTCCATCTCCAAATGTGTTCAGAATCTAACTGCCTAATAATAAATTTCATTAAAAGATGTACTTCCACAATGAAAAATGTATTGTCCTACATATTAGGGTTCCCCAGCATCTGTGGAGGAAAGAGAAGAGGTTGTTGTGTGGACTTTCCTCCTCGTTTACGTGAAACAATCAGTATTGGTTGGTGTGAGATAGTCAGGTTATTACAAAACAGTGATACCAAGCCAAGTTTCCATTCAAATCAATGGCAGCGTCCTGTAAACTCATATTGACTTTTGAGGGGATGCAGCAAATTCACAGTATTTTCTGAGGGAAAAGGTGCAGGCTTGGGCAATTTCTTTGAGAAGTGTAGGTAATGATAAGAAAGCTACTGTAAGAAGTGAAATGGAAAGGAGACATAAAAAAAAAAAAAAAAAAAAGTGATGTACAGGGAAAAAAAGTCTAATTTAGATGTATGTTGCTTAGTTTTCAAGACTAGCTTATTTACTTATTCTGAACACATAGAAGAGGTTTCAATGAAAAGCAGATGTGACCATTTGATTTTGAACTCAGATATCCTTTGCCTTTCATTTCAAAGGGCTTCTTCTTGCTTTAAGTAAATTACTGATAAAACCAGAAGTTATTCAGTAATATTGGGGGGGTGGACAGTTTCTAAGGCCAAGTTTGTCATTATTGCTATGAGTGTGAAATTGTCCAAAACACTACACGCACTGTACATTATATTGTTGGAAATGCATGAAAAAAAGAAAATTCTTAGTGTTACAGTGAAAGCCTCTGGGACCTCGGATGTCAGTTCTAGGAGAGAGATTGCTCTACCTATAAATCCATCTCTCCTAGAACTGACATTCAAGGTCCCAGAGTCTTTTTCCATATCACTAAAGACTTTTTTATGTGATTCCAGCAACGTAGTGCATTCCATTCTTTACTAGAAATGTTCAGCCATTCATATTGTAGACAGCCAGACATCCTGCTGACTGTTTGAGAATATTAGAGAACTGTTAGGAATGGAGGTACCAAAATACTGTGTTGCACTAAAATTTCAATAAGCTTCCATAAACTAACATCCTTTATATATTTCAAATGAAAAATGTCAGGTGGAAAAAAACAGCATAATCCTACCAAAACTAAAAAGCAAATGAAGCTATTAAAAATGTTGTACGCCCACATTTGAATGTGTGTGTGTGTGTGTGTGCGCGCGCGCGCGCATGTCTCTCTCATGAGGGAAAGCTGGGAGTAGTGCAGAGGTGTCTCTCATGGGCCATTGATCTCACTTTGGTGTTACAGCACAAAACCTTCCTCTGTGTATTGAAAAAGAGAGAAAGAGAGGACGGAAGGAAGGAAGGAAGGAAGGAAGGAAGGAAGGAAGGAAGGAAGGAAGGAAGGAAGGAAGGAAGGAAGGAAGGAAGGAAGGAAGGAAGGAAGGAAGGAAGGAAGGAAGGAAGGAAGGAAGGAAGGAAGGAAGGAAGGAAGGAAGGAAGGAAGGAAGGAAGGAAGGAAGGAAGGAAGGAAGGAAGGAAGGAAGGAAGGAAGGAAGGAAGGAAGGAAGGAAGGAAGGAAGGAAGGAAGGAAGGAAGGAAGGAAGGAAGGAAGGAAGGAAGGAAGGAAGGAAGGAAGGAAGGAAGGAAGGAAGGAAGGAAGGAAGGAAGGAAGGAAGGAAGGAAGGAAGGAAGGAAGGAAGGAAGGAAGGAAGGAAGGAAGGAAGGAAGGAAGGAAGGAAGGAAGGAAGGAAGGAAGGAAGGAAGGAAGGAAGGAAGGAAGGAAGGAAGGAAGGAAGGAAGGAAGGAAGGAAGGAAGGAAGGAAGGAAGGAAGGAAGGAAGGAAGGAAGGAAGGAAGGAAGGAAGGAAGGAAGGAAGGAAGGAAGGAAGGAAGGAAGGAAGGAAGGAAGGAAGGAAGGAAGGAAGGAAGGAAGGAAGGAAGGAAGGAAGGAAGGAAGGAAGGAAGGAAGGAAGGAAGGAA
>NW_020799091.1:33480406-33506915 GCF_003259725.1 Athene cunicularia | reverse complement strand
AGAAAGAAAGAAAGAAAGAAAGAAAGAAAGAAAGAAAGAAAGAAAGAAAGAAAGAAAGAAAGAAAGAAAGAAAGAAAGAAAGAAAGAGGAAAGAAAAGGGAAAGAAAAGGGAAAGAAAAGGGAAAAAAAACAGCAGGGAGGGAGGGAGGGAGGGAGGAGGGATGGACAGGTGGACGGACAGACGAGGGAGGGGAAAATACTTGGTTTGTTAGTGATACTCTTCTGAAAATCTCTGCAAATGGTCACAAGGATATGAATCCATGCAACATAGCAAATCCCAGCTGAGGTCAGGGAACTTCAAGAGACTAAAGCACCTGCTGTTGTGCAGTCAGATGGGGAAATATGACTTCAGCTGAGAGGAATTCTAAAAGCAGCTGAAATTTTGGTAACTATTATTTTTATACATTTCCAACTGAAGTTTTGGAAGATTAAGTGATCCAAAGAATCAATATCAATACATTCTAGGATCAGAAAAGTCTAAAGATATACTTGCCTGACTCAGGTATTTTTGTTCTGAGATTAGGTCTTTCAGGAAATTTTTCAGACTCTTTTGTCTGCCTTCCAGAATCACAAGGACTTTTTTTCAGTCATTGTCATGACTGTAGCACAATAGCTGCATCAGCTATTACTTTTGAGAAGATGCATGCTTTCTGGCTGAACTGCAAAAATGCTTGTTATTGTTGACAACCACTTAACATCCAGAACAAATACTTTTCACACTGGAAACAAAAATATTGTTTTTGTTGTGGTTATGTTTTTTAACAGCAGATAGGACAGCTCTGCACTCTGGGAAGCAGCTAAATAGTCTTTTGTTTCATTTATACTAGACATGCATAGATATTTTGGATCTGTATTTTATCTCTCACTGTAGCTAACAGAAGACTAAATTTGCCTACATCTGGCTTCATGCCCCATGAACTAAGTTCCCCCCTCTCTTACCTCTGTGACTTACATGGATTGTAATTACACAAAAGGGATATAAAGGGGTCTGTGAGGCTTTCACTTAGGAGTTAGTAGGATCTCACCATAAATTTACAACCATCTCTAAAATATTTCTTAGTCTTATTACCTTCCTTTTATAACTAGCACCAGTCCCAGCACAGCAACAGCCCCAGCAGGAGTGAAGAGGAAACATATTGCATCTGCACAGTGGCAGGATTTCCCTGAATACCACCAAGCTCCCAGCACTGGGCAAGTGATAATTTGGGCTGAGCACAAAATGGGACATGCATTTTAGAGTTGAAAGATGCTTTACAAGGATGGCCATTTTTTCAACATATAAGATCTAAGGACACTAATCTTGCTAATATTTTCTTGTTGATGATTAGCCCATATAGTTTTATATGATACTGTACTTTTAAACTCCATTTTCTTACATGTGTGCACAATTCTACTAAAACTTTTTAAAATAGTTTGAAAATTTCTAAAAAGCAGTAAGACTGCTATTGATAAGGTCTCGAGGTCTCTAAGTTAGAAAAGCAATTACCTCCCCCTGTAAGTAAATGGAGAGCAAAAGACAGCATGAGAGAGTACTTCTCAGGTGGGACAATTCCAGACTTTAGCCTCAGTGAAAAGGACCAGGAAAAAAAAAAGACATTGTCAGCAGTTATTGAAGTGAAAGTGTCCTCAGTGACTTTACATTAATGTTACATTCACAGGCCTATGAATCTGACCTTACTGCAAAAATGTTCAGCTTTATGCTGATTTAAGCCACTGCTGCTCATATGACAGTGTCATGCTGTTTAAAGATATTGTCATAGTCCTGCCAATCCAATAGAATTACTGTTTTGCTTGATCCAAGCTCTTACCCTACCCTCAGCATCATACCTCTGCTGTATGTGGTTCTGGGGTCTTTGTAACATCTGCAAGCTCTACATAAGCATCACTGGAATCTTTTCACATGATGGTTAAGCAGTTTAGATATGAATAAAATACTAATTTTGTGACAACATAAGGTGGAAAGAAAAAAAAAAAAAAGCTGTAAAATATCTACATGGCAAGAGAAATTAAACCATTTGATAGAGACCTACTTGCAGCCTAATATCTTACGTTGGTGAGACATACAACCTGTGTTCTGATACCATTCTTCTGCATAGAGATGTAAGCAGAACTCAGGGAGAAATGAAGGATTGTTAAAAAGTAATTAATTTTATATAGGAGTATAATTATTTGTTTTAGCTGCTCTTTTCCTTCTCTGGATTGCTTGTTTTGACTTTTGTCAAAGTTCTCTAAACTCTTTGAAATTTGCTGAGCCAAAAATCAACTCTTCCATATTGGCTTTCAGTAAGCAGAAGTCTCAGACTCTGAAGGCAAATGTGCAGGCATTTAAAAACAAAGAAGAAAACATGTCTCCTTTACTCTTCACCTTCAGTGTTCATGGAAATGTAGCAAAAAACAGGAAATATATTCTTTTTTCCTTTTGTTTCATTAGTCATGAATGTAGGTGTGTAGGAGAGTATCATGTCAGGGTTTTGTTTTTCCAACATTGAAGTATGCAAAAGGTTAAAAAGCAGAGAGAAAGAAAGGGAAAAAAAAAAAAAACACAAAAAACAACCAACCAAAAAAAAACCAACACCCAAACCACACCAACAGCACAAAAGCATAAAGAAAGGGAAATCATTGTAGACCAGGAGAAAATGAAAAGTTTTAAGGCAACTGACTGCAAAGGTGTACAAATAGGAGGAAGAGAAGAGGTACAACTGAGAGAAGCAGAGTCCAAAGGCCTGTGAAAACACACCAGGCAATAGCAATGTCCATGGCTTCAGGCTCATCATTTTGCTGTGGTTTTAATAACCTGACATCTCTAGAGTATATATCCATCATCTTCCGGTACCTCCAAAACAGTCCACCTGTGAACATCGATGAAACTGCTGTTTTACTGAGGAAATAAAAACAGTATATAAAAATTCAAACCTAGGTTTTACTATTTGGCATATACAATAAATGATTAGTCTTTATTAATTAAGATGGGCTTTCCTAAAACCACCAATGCATTTGAGCAGATTTTTTTCACTTTTCAGAAGAATAAGTAGCATACAGACATTTTAATAACTTCACGTCTCAGGTGTATATATTTCTAGTACCTGCAAGCAGCATGATTCATCTGTCAACCACTTAATTTCCTAACTTGAAGGGTAGTAAGCTATTTAAACAGAACGGGAGAAATGCATGATGAGAACTAAAGAGTTCATTCTCTTTTTAAGAACTTAGCCCCCATCTCCTGGTTTTACTTGTTATATATTCTCATCCTTGATAAAATTATAGACTACCTGCTGTCAAGCAGAAATGAAGATCCTATGAGCAAGTATAACCAGGTAAAATGTAGCCAGGCAGCTGATCTGTTTGCTGCATCTTCATAGTTTATGGGATTAAAGCATGAGAAGCAGAAAAGTACAGGGATCACAGTTACACAGATCAGTCTTCATTTGGGATTGTTATTTGATGTGATCCAAGTAAATTCCTTTTAAGAAGTAAGGATGTGGTTGCCACTTATGCTGATTAGTGTAATCTAGTATGATTCAATATGTTACAATATAACTTTGTTTCCAGGTTCTTTTCTGAAGATTCAGGAAATTTCACACTTAAAAGATTCTGCTCACTGGGAACCTGTTTCTACAAACCTGTTGAAGGGGTGTATTGGGTGGGGGAGAGAGGTTACCAGTTTTCCTTTTTCAGTAGTATCAGACAAATGTTTTTTAAATTTAAATATGCTACACCTCTTATGTCTGGCCTGTCAAGGTTAATAAAGCCCTACTTTTAGTTTGTCTTTCTGAAGGTTTGACAACTCCACTTGCCCAGACTCTCAAAGGCATTGCTGGTAGGTGAATGGGAAGAAGACCCACAACCAGAAGTGTATCTGTTTGAACTTTTCCTCTGAGGTAAGGATGTCAGAACCACTGACAAGGTTTAGAATTTGAAAAGTGAGATTAAAAATAAAATTAATTAACACCATTATTTTTTTAAATAATAGAAATCACAGGATGAGAGACAGTATGAATAATAATGATTTAAGAAATCTTTCTCAGAGCACTGGGACAGGGCTTGCTTCCAAGAAAGGTTTCAGTATATCAGACTGGTGACTAATAAGTAATAAGTATTAAAATAAACTGTTGCCTTCCATATTGCCTTTTAAAGCAATTTCATTTGTAGTCCACCTAAATTGCATAGCATTGTGACAAATGTATACCCTGATAAAATTTTCCTCTACACAACATTTCATTCATCTATAAGAGTCCATGGAAGGTTTGTATTAACATGTTACAGTACAGTTAGTGTCTCTGCACAGCTCAATCTCCAGTTTCAAGAAGCTGTTCACCATAAACTACTTGGTTACTGGCTTACTGGCCCACTTTATACATTAGCATATAATGTGAGGAGCTCCCTTTTCTGTGACAGCAAAAACTGATGAGGAAGATAAAACAACAACAATGTAAAAGTTTAGAATCTTTAATCAAATCTGTTTACCTGCACCTGAACATCTTTCCATGACCAGTGACCCTTAAACTGAAAGCTTACATAGATATACAAATTTCACATCGCAAGATACATTAGAATATAAAAAGTAGACAGCCCATCAAAAAGTGGGCGTCTACATCATCACTCTTCCCTTTTTCCAGCAGAAAAGAAGAAATATGCACTTTTATCTAAGACTCTGATGACCACAGTGATCCCATGGACATGTTTGCACTGATGAAAAGTGTCTACAAAGAGGAAAAATGGAGATTTGATATTATCACACTTAGCATGACTAATCAAATAAGGTACATGAATTTGCCCTTTGCAAATTGCCCTGCACATATATATCTGATTTATGACTGTGGTGAACTGTTTGTGAATTACAGCATGATTAATGTAAACTGGAAGATTTCAATCCATGCTCTTGCCAGAGATATGAAATAGTGTGTGCGGTTGTACATGACTCCCTGGCTGAAGGCTTGACTCTCAGGCAATTAAATGAGTCTGACAAGCATCTGGCCACTGCCTTTGCAAATGAGTCTGCTCACGTCTACGCAAATGAAATTACTGGGGAAAAAAAAAAAAACAACAACACAAACAAACAAAAAAACCACATAAAATTTGTTGATTAGCTCATAAATTTGGACTCTCCCTTTCCCCCCCCTGCCTGAGTTGGGGAGATGCTCAGATAGTTTTAAATGGGGAAGCCTTACATAGTACTCTTTAAGGTCTGAAAGATATTAAATATACTAGAGTTGTCTAAGTTTGTCTAGTTTATGGAAACACTCTCCAATTTGCTCTATTTCAGACTGTTTCATAGTTGCATTACTCTATTGAGATAATGTTGATATTTAGTACATCTCCTTGTACTGAAGATCCTCACTCTAATGTTTGAGTGTTTTCCAAATAATATCAGTAATGGAAGCTCATAGGCCATGTGAAATCTCTTGTATCCTTTTAAGGCAGAACTCTGCTTGGGGTAGGTGAGATGAGAGTGTAGGAGAGAGAAAAGCAAAGGAAAAAGGGGTATTGTCAGTTCTTTTTCTCAATAACAATCAAAGTCCATCTTTAGCTCACCTCCCCTATTGTTAATCTTTGGTCAGTATCTGAGTCCTTTCTCTCCCTGCAGACTTTCTGTCTTAACTTTCACATCTTTCCCTCCCTTAAGTCCTAATATTTTATAGCTAGAAGCTGTTTCTTCATGGCATCTCCCCATGATGTCACTCTATTACCTGAGTCCCACAGTGACTTCTGCGTTCCTTCGGCAGTCACTCTCTAAATCCTTATTCTTGTCTTCAAGGATCTATTCCTGCCAATTTCTCTCTCATCTCTCTTCTATTTTGATGCTTGAGTGTATCTTATATTCTTTCAACTCAGAAGCATGAATTTCTTTAGCTTGGCTGTGAAATCTGTGCTGAAATAACATCCGCTCATCCCCTATAATATTTCAGCTTCTAAGACTCTGTAGAGAATATACAAAATTAAAAACAAAGTGTACAACCCTCAACATTGCTATACCAAACTACAGACAAAAAAAACCCATAGTAACTGTCTTTACCACAACAAAACTGAATATAGCTCCTGGCAGTATTTCAACTTCAGCATAACAAACCACGTAAAAATAGCGATGGCAAAGACTAGGAGACTGAAGCACACTATTCTTTGTCAGCATCTAGACCTTCATATCATGCAAGCTTAATGACTCTTCACACATCAATGCTTTCTGAATTTGTTTTCTAAAATGAAAGAAAATGAGTCCAATGTCCTGGACATCATTCCCATGGGATCTCTAACAAAACAAAGTCTTCACCTACCTTCTGGACATGCTCAGGTGGTCCTTAGTCTGGATTAGAGATTTCTGTCCTGTCAGAGCAGAAGAAGAACCCCAAAAACCACTCACTGAAGCTGCAGCAAAATCATGTCTTTTCAAAAGGCAGTAAGAGCAATCTCAGTTTTCAGGTAACACTGAAGAAAGAGATAAAGCAGAAAATAAACACTTTTTTTAACAGATTTGAAGAAGTCACATTACTCAAAGTAATTCCTCTAAAGAAAAGAAAAAATTAATTTCTTGTCAATGTCTGGGAGAAGGAGGAGGGACACCTAATTAAACTTCAGTTGTTGAAATTCTAGCCTGTAAAAAAATCCAATCTGAAATTGAAATGCCTCATAAAAACCTGTCAAAAATCTCCGTGGGCAACTGGACAGTGATTATATAGTACCAACCATTGATGAAAATTCCACTGAAAACAATTGTTCTGTCAAAGATATTGAAGATATATATCTTGCCTTTGTTGAATTCAACAGCAAAGCTCCCATGGACTTCTGCCAGGCCACAGTTTCAAACTGAAGCTTTGGAAGAACTGTGAAGCTGAAGGTAAGCAAATTGTTAGTGGTTACAATCTTGCACTGAATATAATATCTAACATTCCTGTTTATATGTATTCTCAGGTAAATTGTGTTGGTTTAAGCCCTGCCGGGACCGGAGACCATGTTGCCGTTGTCCCTCCCCCACCCTCAGCCCGTCAGGCTGGCAGTGAGGCACAAACCTGGGTTAAAATAAGAAGAAATTTAATACATCAGTGTGATAAACAATCTGAACAACAACAGTAACAATGGTAACAATTGTAAACCGCAATAACAATGAACAAGACGGAAGATATACAGAGAAATACCGCAATGGTTACAGAACAAGCCCGCTGTGTGCTCCCCTTCACCAAAGCCACAAAGGAAAAAGTTCTCGCGCTCCGACCTGACGTCAACATGGTATGAATAACCCGGCTGGAGAGCCTTTCCCCCTTCTTTGCTGGGGAAACTTAACCCTATCCTAGCTGAACCAGGACATAAGTACATACACAAATTAATTTTAGCATTTTAAGAGGTAAAAAGACCACTACTCCAAATATATTGGGAAGGAGAAGGGTGATTTATGAAAAAAAATAATCTAAAAGTATCATATTTTTCTATCTGTTCTGCTATGTTTTTTCAAAAACTCAAACAATTATTTGTGGAAATAAATTGAGACATTTAAAATACATGTTTTCCAGTTCTATTTTTTAACTTGTTTAGCCCACCTAATGCTGCCTTCCTTTAAAAAGGACTTTGAGACCTTGCTGAAATCACTGTGTACTATTTCACTTTTTAAAGCAAAAGCTTGGAAAAACACATACATATACAAACAAATCTTAAAAGCCTTCCTCATAGATAGGTTAAACCTGAAGACAAAGGCCATTTTAAATAGAAAAAAGTTTTAAAATAAGCACATAAATATTGATCAGTTCCACTTATAAAACCCTTGTAGAGCAAAAGAGCCAATATGCTGGCTTGTGGTGTGCTGATACATCTCTGCTCGAAATGCAGTAATAACACAGGAAGGCAACAAGGGATTGTGCAGTCTAAAACACAAAGTGTCGAAGTCCTCTTTTTATCCTTCCAACATTTCAAGTCTATCCCGCAGTTGATACCCCCGTATGAACCTTCAGCATGTGGCTATCTGGCAAGGCAAGCTTACTCCCAGGGCAGTATGGATATAAGCCTCACTACCACAATTGGATTTTGAGTGAGCAAAGCTCAGACTTCTCTGCAGCTGTGCAAGATGTGTCTGCTGCAGCGTGCTTCCTCAGTCACCAGGAGAAGGAAACAGACTGAAACGTACAGGAGTATCGCTGTGTTCTGTCCACACCATGAAGCAGAAAGCAAGTCCCAGGAGACAGCTTGGTCTTAAGCCATCCCTGGGATGTTAAGTCATCACATCTCTGGTACAGGCAGCTGAACTTGGGAGCTGGGACAGCTCTGGAGTACTGCACTGTGGACACCTGTCCACCCTATGCCCTCTGCTAACACTGCCTTTAAAGATGGGAATTTATTTTTTTTTTGTGATGAGGCCAATTATCTTCAAGAACAGATTCAGAGAACTACTTTATGGAAATGAAAGTACCTGTAGTAATTAACAACTTTCACCACTACTAAACTCTAGTGGGCTGGAACTGTTAACTTGAGTAGATTTTAGATGTCATTGCCAATCCCTTGTGTCATCATTCCTTCAGTCATTCATTGACACAATGTCTCGAGGACATGTGCTTGCAGAAATAATTGGATTGTGCCTTACACTCAAATTCAATACACTTTTTCTTTCAAGTTGCTTTCTGTGATTCATGATGAGCAAAGATTGAAAAAAATTAAGAATACAGACAATTGCTTTTTGTTTCAGAAACTGAAAAGTCTAATACCTCAAAGTGACCTACTGCATCACCTCATGAAAATCAGATTTCAGTTGTCTTTGACCAGACTTCAGGAAGACAGGATAGGAAATGTTCAGAGTAGCAATTTAGAATAAACTGCTCTGGAAATAAATGTGACAGTAACAATTTCAATGAAAAGGAGAAAGTAACAATTTCAATGAAAAGGAGACAGTAACAATTTCAATGAAAGAAATAAAAAACTGAGGTTGTGTTTTCATAGTCTCTGAAGCCTCCAAATGAGATATTTGCTACCTCAATTACAAATGCAAGAACAGCAGTTTCAAAAGAAGGTGTAACAAGGGAAGAATAAAGATTGGCTTGACAAAAATCACTAGGCAAAATCACAGACTGTCTGTGAGAGAACTTAGCATACTGACCAGTGCCACTTGTTTATCATCATATATACCTTTGTCTGGTATTATTTACCTAGGGCTTTTGGTATTGTTTTTGTTTGTTTGTTTGTTTGTTGTTTGGTTGGTTTTTTTTTTCCTTATTTCCCTCCTTAATCTTTAGATGTTATAGACAGGGGTAGTCTTTTTTCCATTCCCGTATATTCAGTGCCTTTCTCATTAGGGACATGGTATAGAATTGCAGTTTTTAAATGCTGCCACAGAACAAAAAAGAATCTATATAATAAATTACAAAGCCTAATTTTGTTTAAGTGGAAGTTATTGTGTTGATGTTTGCTAAAATGATGCAGGGACTCTGTACTGATTTCATGATTCATGTTGCAAACGTCTCAACCTGTTGTAAGGGATTGTGTCAGCTGTTTTGTCTCTGCATTGCTGTTGTGCCATTACCATCTCCTGAGCCACAGGGTGGTGTAAGACTGTTGGACTGTGTCAGCTACCTGTTTCAACACTGCACCACTGACTAAAATGGGCCTCAACATCCCATTGCTGTGAAGGAATACACCCTGAAGAGGACAAAAATATCCCCCCAAAACACCACAGTGTCTGCCTGCAGCTGGAACAACAGCATCTTTCCGAACATCTAGCAAGTTGTGCTTGAGCACAGGGCTGGGGGAAGAAGTGATGGGAGGAGCATAGGCTGAAGTTGTTGCTGGCTGAACCGCCCCATCCCCAGTACAACCACTGTGAACACCTGAGCATGCGCACAGGGAGGAACACAAGGCGGCAAATGAGCTCTGTGGAAATGGGCAGACTGATCGTGGGGAATGGGATGATAAAAGGACTGCGTACTCTTCTCTCAAGGGATTCCCCATCACCTGCAGGGATTCCCCATCACTTGCACCGAGACCGAACCAACTGTACGCCTTTGGATTCATGGTGGTGGTAACAGCCTTCTGCATTTCTTCTATTTGCTTGTTTAGCTGTTCTGACCTCTTCTGCTTCCCTCTGTCCTATCACTATTACCTCTCTTTACAGGAATAAAATTTGAAATGTTGTGCGACATTTGACCTCATTTGTGTCTTAGTCTGACTCTTGGGATTGTATTGAAACCTCCCCCGACATTGGATTGGGACACCTGTATGAGATATATGTTCATTTATTACTATTATTTTTTTATTATTTTTCATCACTTGCAGTAATGATTATTGTTGTTGTTGCTATTACTGTCACTTTTATTTATGTATTTAATATTATTGATATTATTTGGCCCAAATCAGTGACCAAACTGCTGAGCTAATAATTGTTCTAGACACTGCTTGGAAAAAAAAAGAGATAAAAAATTCAGCTTTTGACCCAGTCCTGTGAAAGCCTTTATGTAGATGAATTGTGATTTCCTGGAAAAAAAGGCATAGTCCTGTATTTGGGTCTTATTGCACCAGAGAACAGGTCATAGGGATAGGATGCAATATGAACTAGAAATTTCTATATGAAAATAATTTTTAAAAAAAGAACTTTATGTAGGTAACCACATAGCTATGGCTGACCATGATTTATCTCTGATATTCCCTTGAAAGTGGTGACAATTAATTCTCTTCCATGTAACATTTCCATATTTAGTAGAGGCCACATCCTCACAGTTTTGCTAAGGGTACAATCAAAACTCTTGTTCTGTTGAACATTTAATAAACAATGAGTTTAATAAACAGTTAATGACTTCCAATTCTGATCTGATATAATTAGTATTTCTGTTTTTCTTCCATATTGCTATTTAGAAATATTAATTCAAAATACTAATCAAGTTAGGAAAAAAAAGCCCAACAACAATTACTATTGGTTTTGAGAAAGTAAATGTTTTTCTGAGATGGTGATTCTTATTTTGATGATCTGTGTAATGACATAGCTATTGCTTAAAAAAGTGATAGCAAACATTTATTGTCTTTACAACATTTAAATTGACAATTCATAAATACTTTAGTAAACACATCCACAGAAGAAAAATATGAGTAGATATAGAGTACAGCATAAGAAAAGACACTGTGTAGGAAGTTTCATTAAGATATCTCTGAGATGAATACATGAAAACAGCAGGGCCACTGATAATTCATGCTTGAGAAATGGTGAGCTATTATCCAAGGAAAAAAAAAAAAAAAAAAAAAAAAAAAAAAGTAATCATTTATTTTCAAGTACTTGATTATTATAAAGCTGTCAGAGGGGGTGCAAAACCAGAAGTGATGTCTTGTTTGAAGAGCTAAAATGTGTCACATAATCATTCCTTATAGTTTTGCCTGGTTGTGGTGTGTGTGCAGGAGCAAATTCACCTACACCTTCTGACAAAGTTCCCTCTATCAGCCTTCATACCCTTCAGCTGTATGAGAACCATTGGGCATTAATTCTTATAAATAATGAATGAAGAAAACATTCAAGCAAACAAGAGGTTCTGGCAATGAAGAAAATAAATTAATCCCACCCTGCGTATTTTATTACTAAAACAAAGACCAGAGAAGATACTGTAAAAGAAAAACCCTCCATCTAGCTTTTGACATCAGAGAAGTGCTACCTTTGATTTTAAATTTCTACATTTTACTTTTCTGAAGAACATTTTTAAATGGTTTTGTTAATGCACATGGATTCTGAAATGTGTACATAAGCCAAAAAAAAGCTGCATTGGCCTGAGCCTTGCTCAAGTAATTCATTGCCTACCACTGAGACATCTTCTTTCTCTAGGCTTGGTCTGAACACTGCCCTTCTGCCTTTCTGTTCTTTTGACACACATTATTTTTCGTCCACAGTCACTGGTCTCCATCCTGCTGAGTGCTGCTGACCGAACTTTCCACCTTTGCCGATATGATGTAATGTCACTTGGCTATACTCCCTCATGTAATGTTCTTTTGCTTCTTTTGAAGCAGGCTGCCAACAACACAGTATGACTAATAAAGATCAGAAGATTACTTTAGTTACTGCCTTTTGGTTCATTAAACTATCACCTTATAAAAAACAATAAATTTAAAAAAAACAAACAAACAAACAAAAAACCACCCAAGCCTAACTGTATAAAAGAACTAGACTTACTCTTCATTTTCTGAGACTTCTAAAACAAAAGAATAACATCAACCCAGGGGATAATTCTTATGAGTCAAATAACATCAATGAAAACCACTGTGTCCATCAGGGGAAGCTATATGTCTCATATATACATTCCTATGAACTATTGCTTCTGCAGGAATTAAAGATAAATGAATAGTGGACTATGCCATTATAATTTCATGGGTATTTTACTGAGTTACTGTAACTCATTTAAATATTTAATGGTCTTTTCCCTCATGTCTTGTAAGCAAAGAAAACTGTCTTGGGCCAACCACACTTTACCTGTATTTCAAGAGTAGAGTAAAAAAAAAAACCAAAACAGTGATACTGAATTCCTGTGTGTTTAGCTGGTTTTAGCTAAAAGCATTAACACAATATTAAAAGTTCTGAAGAGGCAGATATGCCCACTTAACCTTTCTGCTTAGAAATATAGAGGTGAGGGATAAAAACCCTGTTGTTCTGAGAAAAACAGAAATAATAAAAAGACAGTTCTTCCCAGGCTCCACGAGCCTCTTGTTAAAAAAGCTGAAAGTTTTGAAACATATATCATCTGTCAATATCTTTAACAGAGACATTACACCTGCTTACCTATTCATACTAATGTATTTGTATAGGAAATAATAAACTCAAGGTAGAGAAAAGAGCTTTGAATATTTCTAATAAGAAGGCTTTTTTTTTCAGCATCTGTTAAGAGTTAAAGAGGGTTACTTCTTAAAATTAAAATAATTTTCATTTTCTAATGAAACAAAATAAAAAAGTAAGTGTAGTAAAAAACATGCAGAATAACTGTATATTCAAAATTATAAACAAAGATTTTGTTTAAAGAATATTATATTTGGAAATTTATTTCACTTTTTGTCCCTACAAGTTATGGAAAGCAGGAAAACATTAAGCAATTTTTAATCATCCTATGTAGTCCATAAAACATATTTCCAACATTTCAAAACTACATGAGGAATAAGGTTTTTTTCCTCTAAATGATAAGGAAATTGTGTATACCCCATATTTACATTGCACTGTAGCCTGGCACACTGTAAAAGTGCTTGGATATTCAACACTGACATCACCCCACAGAGCTGAATAATTGACCAATCAATGAAGGATTTTATCTTCTATAATCCTTGATTTCATAATAATGCAAATCTGCAACAATCTCTGAGAGTGAAATTCACTGTTGGTGCGTTACCAAGATCCTCTGTACTTCAAATAGATAATCAGGCATGAAGAGTACTCAGTGTGTCAAGACCAAGGCCACCAAATATAGCAAAGGAACACCAGAGAATGAAAGGTACAGGCTTCAAGTGTTTTAGAAGGGTGGCCTCTTCGTAAAATGGAGAATGAAAACGCCAAAATCTCACATCTTCCTGCTCATTCTGCAATGTAGCCAAATTCTGAAATTCCTAATGGAAATTTTTTCTTGCATTTGTTCTTGTGCCTCAGATGTTGACAACTTCAGTACTAAAACTTCTCATCAAATGTTACCAATCATCTTGAGTATATCAAAATGAGTATCTGAAAATTTCCTGTCCTGAAGTGCAAAACATCAAGATGATTCAGACTGTACTGATCACATGATTTGTCTTTTGGCAAGAAACAGTACTGAAAGACCCAACAACTGTATATCTTATGGGATATTGCAACCGATCAAATAGATAAAGAGAAGAGTGTGTACACAAATAAAATTAAATAAAACATTTAGATCAGATTTCAGCAAAAATCAAGCTTTCTCTGTAAGCTTCCATTAGTTTATTCAAAAGGTAAAAAGATTTTCTCTTGATGTTTTACAGTCAGTACTACTGATGAATTATTTGTTATAAGAAAATCGTGATGATGATAAGAAAAATGTTTTACATCATATGATGAGGAAGACTGCTAGGTCATAGTCTCCTATGTGCTGGAAATAAAGACATTGCTCATGTCTTGCACAAGTGCTTTTATCAACTCCTTCACCCCAAAATTTTCATTTTACTTTTGAAAAATGACCAGAATGGCACAACAGTTAGGTTAGGATAAATTATTATTTCAGTTTGACTTTTCCCTGGATAACAAACACTGAAATCAGCAGAAATATTGCTAAGGTAGTTCCTGAGATTCTTCTTCATTTGACATGTTCATTTAAATATAATTAAAAATTATCTAGTCCTCAATCCCTATCAGGTTGAAGCCAGGATCTTCAGCAAAAACTAACCAGAATGTTCTGATAACTTGTGTTTTCTTCTTTTTGACTTTTGGGGGAGTTGAGGATTTTGTTGTTGTTATTATCAGGGGAGCATGTTGTTTTGGTTTTGGTTTTTTAAGTAGCAGATACTTGAAATGTATTTTAATATTATTTAATACATCAAAGTCCTGTATTTTGCACAGCAGTCCCCAGACACTAGCCCTTACAATTACATGAAGTCAATAGGACTATCTGAAAGCAGAAAGGAATACATGAGCCCCTATATTTACATGATCACAGACTAATAAATCAGCTTGCATAATTAAGTATTTTTCTCAATATCTGAAGTAAATTGAAGGGTGCCCATGAGGAGATGTGGCAAATCGTGAAGTAGCCTTCTCCATTTATCAAAGGCAAAACTGTCAAGTTTTTCAAGATGACCAATGAATGCTGACCTTATCCCTTTAATTTCGTGTTGCAGAATATCATCTCATCAGAAAAGATATTTCTATTATTTAGACGTACTTAGTCCAGCTGGAATGCCTATGAGCTAAGGTGGAAAAAATCGCACTAACGTGTATTATGTTTCATGGTGAGCTGAAATGCAACTTTGGAAACAGATTTGACATTTGAGATTTCAAATGTAGCAAAGGCAGAATTTGTTGTAGATACAAAAACACTTGGTATATACATCTGGAGGAAGTTGTGCACAGTTCTTTGAAGCACCCCTGGCAGCTGATAATGGAGAGCTGTTGGCAGTGATTAGAGAGGCAGATGCTTACCTGTGCTCCTACAGTGTGCAGTCTTGGCTTGATGACAAGGTGAGAAGAAGGACAAGCCATCGCAGAGTGGGGGCAATTGGCAGCTGGTACCCTACTGGGGAAGGGTAAATGGGTCACCTAGGGCTTCTTGCTTGTGTGTAGTAGAGTCATCAATCCATGCCAGAATATGTACTTTTCAGAAAATAAAACAATTCCTTATACAGGAAAATTGAAATAAATTAAAATGCTGATAATTTAAACAGAAATAAACAAGTCAGTTTGAATCTTGGCATTTGATATATCGCAGAGTGAAAAATACCATCTATAGTGTAAAACTGCATCCAGGCTTATCTGTGTACTAGGTGAATGCAGGCCTTGTTGAGCCAAGTGGCAGGTGTTTCACTGGCGGTGTTCAATGTCAACTGGATGCTGCTGAAACTCCATAGAGGGCACTTCCCTACAAAGTGCTTCTTCATGGCTTTCTTTCATTCAATCTGCAGGGCAGATTGTCTTATTTTCCCTTTTTATGAAAATGGGTTCTAATCCGTGAGTTGTTCATCATGACTCACTGATAGTGTGGAAGGTCAAACACAGGAAAGTATACAGTAAGACAGACTAAAAAGAACCCACTTACAGGGAAAAAAACCCAAACATGCAACAATAACAAAAGATAAACAGAAGATTCAAACCCTTTCCTTGCAGCAATGTTACTTCCTGTTGTCCTGCTGGGGTAGGATGTGTTTGCAGCAATGGTACCATGCTAGATTATGCTAGTTTAAAGATCAGTGGCAAATAAGAACATCTGGGGCATGCAAGCATATTTGTTTCATGCTTATCCATCTAGTTTATTCAGAAGTTCACTGCCAATTTTAACATTGACAGAAAGTTTTTTCAAGCATTCGTAAAATCTCAGAGTACCAAATATCTATGTATCTTATGATTCAAATGCATTTAAAACTGGATGACAGTGGAAACATTAGGCAAGAAGAACACATTTGGTATAGATTTCCTTAGTTGAAGATGAAACCACATTAAGCATTGGTATTCAACGTGTGTTTCATTCTGAGAATGGCCAAGCATGGATACTGAGACAGAGGTCATTGAATGAACAAAGAGTTTGTGATGCACAAGTTGGATAACATGTGACAGCACAAAGACCATTCATTTGTCATATCCATGAGTTTCTTTCATACCCTCTTCAAAAAAAAAAAAAAAAAAAAAAAAAAAAAAAAGTCCAGGTGTTTTGATCAAAAGACTAGAGTCTTTTAGCATGTCATAAGCATTTGTGAAGTCCAGAAAATTTATTAATCTGTTAAGTTTTGCTGAAAGTAGTTGTCATCAAAAGGAGCTTGCTCCATAATTTGGCCTCAGAAAGTAAATCTTTACCAGAAATCAGTGTACTCTTCAGACTGGTGAGTGTTTCTAACTATATTCACTGGAGAATGATGCATTCTGCCACCTTAGAGCATCCAGACAACATTGGTATTGGCCAATGGATTAATGAATTATAGAAGTTTTTCTCCTAGCAAAATGAAAATCTTAGATATCTAGCAGACCTTTGGAAACTTGCCTTTTGATAATCCACGATATATTTATTTTTCAACAGTGGTTCTGATGATCAAGATCTGAAGTCTGATACAAACATATACTAAACTGATTTCTATGTTGTGTCATCAGCCGGAGAATTAGGTGAAATTTACCACCTGGTGAGATGAAGCATTGCACCTTGTTATTAATGATGTGAAAAACAACAGTTCTAGATGTAAATCCAATGATTACTCTTTGTATGATGGTTCTGAATACCCTGAAGCAGCATTGCAGCTATTATAATCTTTCACATAAACCTATGATGGGACCAGCACTGGAAGCATTTTCTCTTGCCAGTTAACATATAAAAGATTAGAGTCAGAATACCCCAGACCTGCCTGATATTACAAAAGCTGAAAGATGCCACTTCAATGAAAAACACAGTTCATTACAGGAAATGTCAATGACAATCAAAAATTACAGGTTTTGTAACATATTGGATATCTACTCTAGATTTCCTCAGTGATCCTCAGAGGTTTTAATTCCATTAAGCCATTGTCTTTCTATACCCATTGGCCTTTTTTACCTCTTCAATGGTAAGAACTTACAAAATGATTCAGAGATAGCACTGATCAAAATGGTATGCATCACTTGTGAAAATGATTCAAGCCCATAATAATGCCCAACACAGAACCAAAAAAAGTACTAAAACTGAGAATGTTGTTCTACAGGCTTCTGCCTTTTTTTTTTTTATTTTATTTTGCTTAATCAGTTTTAATTAACTTCTCCCTCTTGTGCTAGTGTGAATGAAAATTTAGGCTGTGGTGCTGTAAAGGTTGCATCTAAAAATGTACCTAAAACTGTCTAATGAGATTGGAGGAAACAGACAAACAAGCATATGGGTGTCTGTCTTGTTTCTGTTCCAGAGGAACTATGACTCATGTTATCATGAAAAGGGACTTAGGATAGGATACATCTTTTCTTACTTTGAACAAGTGAAAGTGTAGGTTCCTATAATTGGGAAGATCAGCCTAGACATTCATGCTAAAAAATAAATAAAAATTAATTGAACGCATAATGTCTTTAGAGTATCCTTTAGAGGGAGATATTTACACTTTATCAAATATATTTTACCAATTTGTTATAGCTGTTTTCATATAATCCTTCTTCTCTACCTTTCAGTGCTCAGGCCACAGGCATGTAAATGTTTTCTGGACAGTTCTGAACGTTTAACGTAGACACATTGATGTCAAACATCTCTCCTAAAAATGTGTAGTCTTTTAGAGTAACAAAAAATTATGATCTCTTAATAAACATTAATCCTTCTAACGAACAATAAACTGAAGCTGTCCTATCACAAGTTTTTCAGAAAAAGAAAACACATTAAAGTAAAAACATGCATTGTTAACAACCAGGGAAAAGGAGCATCAACTTTCCCTGAAGAATCTTTCCTCTTCATAGTTACAGTAACAGCATAGCCAAGCCTTATCAAAGCCCCTGCTAATGCTATTCTCAGGTGGTTTTTCACTAGTATGTAATAATTCATATCAGCTGTTTCAATCTTATAGAAATCATAAAGTAGATTTCATAGTCACCTCAAAATTCCTGTGCCCTAAACCTCTGACTTAAACACAAGTGTAGGTGTGCAACATGAGTGATTTTGAAAGTGAGATAGCCCTGTAATGTCTTTACTATTTTTTTTTTCTCAAATCTCACTGTTTCAATTTACTTTCTAATATACAGTGTGAAAAGTAACAGTGTTTTTGAGGGTCATTCAGGTATCCGAAACATAAGGATAGATATGTATGTATTGCCTTAACACAATCTGGCCTTGGAAATTATTGCACTATGTTTGATCACAGTATCAATATAACTCTTGTCTTACACCACTGGCTATGGCATAAAATAGGAATGGTGTGGCTTGGCTTTTTACTGCTACACATGAAATACCACTATAATTAATTAGCGTTGTTATAGCAACACCTTTTATAATGTTGCTTGACACTCAGGGGAGGGAGGGAGATGGGGTGAACTGTATGAGAAATAATTTTGTAAATTTCATTCTCAAACTCCCTTACTTCATTGGTTTTTTTTTCTTTTTTCTTTTTTTTTTTTTTCCTAAAATCATTTTCCCCCTTAAATTGGTTCCCTGCTGTATTGAAGCCATCGAGCAGTCAAATCTCAGCAGTAATCTTATATGGTCTTGCTCATGTGAATCCTGAGGGGCTCACACTAAAATTTCCTATCAAAAAGTACAAATACAGCATGTCTTTTATTTCAGAGCGGTTGTTTTTTATTATTATTATTTACAGTGATTGCAACCAGGTTAGAAACTTCTTGTGGTACTCACTATCAGTAATGGATACCCCCCACTTACATGGACAGTATTAAAGAATAGAAGTCTTCTTTGAAATGAAAGCTTCAGTCCTAGCAAAAGATTTCTACTGTGCATGACCTCCTGCTGTGGAAAACATTTTAATTCTCATTCATTATTAGAAAATGAACTCAGCTTTGAAAAAAAAAAAAAAAAAAAAAAGAAAAAAAAAAGTTAAAGGACAAGTTTTATACCAGTTTTGGTACAGAAGGTCTCATCCCCTCATTCTGGACACTAAGAAATTATAAAAAATAATCACTCACTGCTTTTAGATGTCAAGCATAGTTCTCTGGGCTTTACTGGGGTGAAAAATACCTGTGTGAATAATCTCTTCGATATGGTAAAAACCTCAGTAATGACTCAGCTGTAGGAGCAGTTCTGTTAGGACAAGGCAGCTCCTATCACAACTCAGAGGAGCTTTGCTCTAAAGCTTATTGCTAGCACAATCTTCATTCACATGGTTTATACACTGTTAGAAATAGGCAGTTCCCATAATGTCCCCTTCCCTGTCCACTTCCCCCCTACATCACCTTGCACACACACATTATTTCAGTCTGTTATTTTCCACCTGTAGACAACACACTCAGGCAGTAGATATTGCCAGTTCTGTGGTCAAGATGAGTAATTTGACTGTTGCTTATCTCCTTGAAAAGGAATGGTTAGGAGCTCCTGCTGCTGCCTCTGCAGCATCGAGCAGTCTGGGGTTCATTCTGTAATGCTCTTGTGCCATTAGCAGAAAAATATTGAAAACAAGAGGAAAGATAGCCTAAATGGTTTGGAACAAATCATTATTGAGATTAAAAAAAAAAAAAAAAAAAAAAGATCCAATACTTTATTTTACAATTATATAACTTATAAATAATGATCATTATTATTACATTCAGTATAACAGCATCTTCTTTGATAAGGGATAGTATGGTGAAATAACTATCTCATAATTTACAGTGTAGAAGTAAATACTCAGAAGTCCCTAAGTGATTTTTTAAACTAATTCCCTCATAAGTCATTAAAATCTAAACAAAAATATGTCACTTCAGTGCTTAAAGAAGAGCAAATAGAAGCTTGATTATTCAGAGAAATCAACTAAGAGGCCAGGAAAGTCTAATCTAAAATACTAAACAGACCTTGGAAACAAGGATTCACGCTCACAGTGACTGCTAGTTTATAGATTCTTTTATTCCCTCTCCAGTCAAATGAATTTAAGTCTGAATTGTAGCATGGCTTCTATAAAGAAGAAGATAAGGTGATCTCCCCACCTAGTGTGTTATCTAGTGGTATAAGTCTGCTTCACTAAGCTAAGAAAGGGAAACACAAAGTCCTTCAGAGGCAACAGGGAACAAAGCAGCCTTGTGAAATTTCTGATCAGGATATAAAAACTAAAGGGTTCTTTCTTTTCCACCAGTGCTTCAAAGGAGAGTGGCAAATATTAAGGCAGTTTGAAAGACATCAGTTCCGTGTCTTTTGTATTATTCATACCCTGAGATCGCCTCCCAGAGCCAAATCCAGAGGGATTTGGGAAGAGGAATACCTAATTTCTGTATCCCAAAAAACTCAGATGCTGAATTTAACCATGTGAGGATTTAGGAACTTCTGGGTATATATTTCTAGTGCCCAGAAAACTTTACATTTGAATATAAGGTGCCTATAGAGGTTTTACAGGGCTTTTCAGGATCACACTCTGAGTTGTAGATATCTGCAGAATTAAGTCCCACTTCAGATACCTCAGTCCTCTTTTTTTTTTTTTTTTTTTTTTTTTTTTTTTTTTTTTTTTTTTTTTTTTTTTAATATGGCCCTCAGGCACTTCTGAAAATTTTATGTTATATGTCAAAAACTGACAAGAAAAAAAAATGAACTGAATGCAGGTGGAAAGGCAAAGTAAGAAAACAGTTTAACAAAAATGTCTCATTGCATTTTTGTTCTTCCTTGCGTACCTCAATACTGCTGGAAAAGAAATTAAAATAAGCAGGACTGAGATCCTGATCAGATCTGATATGCAAATGGACACTGTATCAGACAGTTATTTTTCCTGTACCTATATTGTCACTGTAAGTGCTGACACAGAGATGTGTGCCAGAAACTTCAATTAACAAACTAGAGGGCTATTACAATAACACCATATAAATATATTCATGCTCTAGTCTGACCTTTAATTTGCCAGTGGAAAAATAACATTACAGTGATACTAGCAGATGTTTTCAGTTGTGTAGTTCATAAATGGAACTATATCTACTATTTCTCCCTTAAGCTGTCTTAAAATGTCTCTTAATTAAAATGAGCCTTATTTAATGTTCTGTTTACACTACAGTGCATAGGATGTGTCAACGGCAAATGCTCTTTTGAATGCCACTAAATACCAAAGTGGAGAGTAACTACCATATCAGTGATCCTCTGCAATGTGTGAATAACTATGTAGGAGAACATCACTGATGACAAGAAATGACAAAGATGGTGATAGATGTAGCTCAGCAGGGAAATTTTCTTACTTCTCCAACAGATGATATAAATGATTATTTATTTAAGAAATATTACAGGCTGGCTAAGTCAGTGGGACACACCAATATGGGTAGCACTGTTTTAAGACTAGGGAGAAAAACGACATGAAACTGGAAGTACTACTGAAGTTGTAATCTACAGATACAGCAAAGGAAAGTACACAATAGTTCTAGATAGTAGAAGTGGAGTTTTATACCTCAGATTACCAAATCTACATTTTCCTTTAAGGTACATTCTAAACTGTCATTTAACTCTTAATTTTATTTTTTCCTTCAACAGAAACTTCATGCATACATTATCCAAAAAAAGTGGCTGGACATTTTGTACAGTTTCTTCCTTGAGCTTACACATATCCACTTAAAAAAAAAAAAAAAAAAAAAAAAAAAAAAATAATCAAGAGTGAAAGGTTTCTATAAAGAGATAAGCTTGTCTGTTCTTGAATTCAAATGTACACTATGCACTGTTGCTTCCTCTGCAAGCACAATGTTCATCTTGCCAAGGCCCAACTGAGTGATGTTGGCCTTTATAATGTGTGACAAATAATATCAGTAATTCACAGCAATAAGCAGTAGAGAAACAAGGTTTTATGTGACAGAGGTATTCAAGTTTGAAAATGATTGATGTTGCTTTTAAAGAGACAGAGTAAAGACTTCCACTTCTTGTCTTTTGACCACAGCATTAAACATTTACAGGGGTTTCATGTCACCTGCAGCTGACTGAGGATCTCAGTCCCCAGGACTTCCTACAGAGTCGATAGAAGATGGCCATCTCTGCAGAGATGACGCTTGAAGGGCTGTCAAGATCCAGACCTTTTCTGTATTGGTAGTCTCCATACCATAACTATGGTTGACATCTCTCATGACTTTCACTGTAAGAAGAATGCTCTCAGGATTTCTCAAATGTTCCTACTCTTTTCTGTTCTGGGACCTTTTCCACAATAGATCCTGAAGCCAAAACAATATTCTGATCCCAGTTCAGCAAGTCCACACTCCTTCTGTTCCTGTTCTCTCTAATGACAAAAATCTTCCAATTTCTTGAAAGACCAATGGTCTTTCTTTATTCAACATAATTTCTTTAATGGTAAAGAAATAAATTAATGTCAGTATAATGCTTAAATAAACACACAACTGGATTATTTTTAACCATACAATCATAGAATCACAGAATTATCTGGGTTGGAAGGGACATTAAAGATCATCTAGTTCTAACCCCCCTGCCATGGAAGGGACACCTTTCCCTAGACTTTCCACTTCGATCAGTTTCCTCCAACCTGGCCTTGAACACTTCCAGGGTATCCACAACCTCTCTGAGCAACTTGTTCTAGTGCATCACCATGAAGAACTTCTTTTTTACATTTAATCTAAATATACTCTTTTTCTGTTGAAAGTCATTACCCTTGTGCCATGATTACATGCCCTCTCCAGCTTTTTTGTAGGGCCCCCCTTAGGTACTGCAAGGAATGTGAAATTTCACTTCCTATATATGTTATTAAAAAGTACTGAAAATAGTATGTGAGTGAATTTTGATATTCTTGGGTTTTTCTCATGTCAGAAAGAAAGCTTTTCAAACATGGAGAAGGGTTAACAGAGGCGTATGCTCATAACAAATTTTAAAAGGGTTTGGTTTCATTGTGAGAACTTGAGAGATTTTGGGAGAGCCAAATTCACATCCAATTACAAAATCTACAGATAAACTAGTGGCTAAAAACAAGTGGAAATATACCTCACTATTGATATTCCTACACTGTTCTATTACTTATTAGCACAAACTGAACAGAAAATTAAATGAGATTGCAAGACTTGAGGACTGCTCTCTAAGGCAGTTGTCTCCAAAGTGAGATGTGTGCACCCCTTGGGGTGTGCAAGACAATACATTGGGGTGGAGGAAGAAAGTACTTTTAGTGCCATTAATAAATAAAGTGAAATAAAATTTAAAAAATAATCTTTATTTCATCCTTTGCACCTTTATCTTATCCATTTTTCAATTTATATTTTTCCATATGTTTTATAATGTACATAATATTTTAGTACATGGCCAATGGTGGGTCCATTTTGGAGCCGGTTGGAATAACCTCTGTCTGACACGGAGGCAGCCCCATGTCTCACCTCAAAGAGGCCCCCCCATGTAGCCCACCCTCCTGTGAGCAAAACATTACAGTGTGAACCTGAGACATATGTATAAAGAAACAAATATACATATACTGGAGGTAGATGCTCAAATATTTCTTACTGATAGTGGTGTGCAATCAAAAAAGTTGGGAGACCACTGCTCTACAGTTGTTAGTTCAGGCTCTGTTATACTGTTCTCACATAGTGTCTGGGTCAGCTTGAAACTTCAGCAAAAGACAGTTGGGAACTTGCTTGAGCTAATAATTCTCACCTCTGTGTACTTGATGTGAGCACCTCTATGATGTAAGAAACTGAAGGAATTAATGCCTCAAATATTCATCAACACAGAAAACTTCAAGGACAAATTGTGGCCTTTGTGATTAGTCTAAGGAAGTAATTAACTGCCCAGGGAAGCACAGACTATATCGAAGGGTGCATGGCTCTGCTCCCTTGCAGTTGTACAGCCAAAATCCTTAAGTAAGCCAAAGAAGAACTAAGAGTGGTAAGAGAGATAAACAACCAACACCAGATGGAGTTATTTACTGGATAATTGCCCAAGGAAAAAAAAAAACAAAAACAAAAAAAAAAAAACCCTGTGAAAAAGTTAAAGGTGGTAGGGGTAGATCATGACTGCTGACACAATTGGTCAAAAAGGTTAATATACCCCATTCCCCACCATGTGCAGAATGATGCTCCAACTTTTGCCTGTCTCTCATGGAAATGAGTTCATGGAATACCTGTCTCTCTTTGTCTAGTATGCTAATCAGCTGATAAAATAAACTTAAAAGGTAACGGAAAAATTTGTGCACACACCACCCAGGATTACTGGACCTGAGACAATGTTGGATCATGGGGTGATGACCAGATTTCTTTGACTCTTTCTCTCCTTTCTTTTTCCTTTCTTTCCTTCCTTTTCTTTCTTACAGATTTATAAAAGACCACATTGCTTATTATAATTTTCCAAGTTGTGTCTACCACAAGTAAAACATTTTAACCAGTTGTTTGGTGTCCTTTCACCTTAATTTAACTCAAGGGGACCACAGAACTCTTATGATTCTATGGACTCCTAATCCAGGTTGTGACATATGAAACCTTTATCTCATCTTGTTAAATAAATTAAGTCAAAAGTGCTCTAAAGGACCTTGTTTCTTTTCATTAACTGCCAATACAGCTGTAGGATGACTTATTTAGATGTTGACAGCTGCATAGTAGAGATCTAAAGCTAGGTTAGATGAGTCCTTCTATGCAGAAACTCTGATTATTTTACACAGATTAAGAGATACAAGCATTTTCTGACGATGTCATATGTGACATACAGTTTTCAGACTGGCTTTTGTTGTGGATAAAATTTCTCTGAAGGAGTTCTTCTTTCAAGTTCCTCCTTTCAGATTCATTAATTTTAATTAAATGAATCCCCTAACAAAATTTGTCCTTATTGGCTCTCTGGTTTTTCTTCTTTTGCACTCCAAACAAGATTGTGATAGTAAGAAAAGCAGATATGCACTGGGTGAAAACAGAGGAAAATAATTAAAAATCTATTAATACAGTAATTTTAAATGCTGTATTCACAAAGGACTAATCAGCATACCTTCTGTCACTTCCAGAAGTCTGTAGTCATGAAGTTAA
The DNA here is from genome assembly GCF_003259725.1 of Athene cunicularia. Lineage (NCBI taxonomy): Eukaryota > Metazoa > Chordata > Aves > Strigiformes > Strigidae > Athene > Athene cunicularia. Next base: position 33,481,738 of record NW_020799091.1, on the reverse strand, counting down.
TGAAAAAAATCCCCAGGATTTAGTGAACATTATTGATTCACTACAGTTCTAAAACTGTTTACATAATATCAGGGAAGTAGCAATACAATGGCACAGCTACATATTTGTTGCTTATATTTTTCTCTACATACTAAGTGGGCACTGACGTATGAGTAGAATACATTTCACTTTGTCACATCATACTCCTTTTTCATATAAATATATATCTTTAATACTAACACTTCAGAACACTTTATTTTTTTTTATAGTGGCTGATATATATCTTCTGAAAAGACTTGTTAGGAGTGGTAAATTCTACAGAGGAGTGAATATCACAAGTTTTTTCTTTGGTTTTATTTACTTAGCACTTTCATTGAGGAATCAAATGAATTTATTTAACTGGAAAATGTTCTCCGTTGCCTGTTTTTTCCATTTTCTGTTCTTCAAATTTGAGTTAGGAATATAGGATATTCTAGAGTTTCAGGGAACAGCATGCTGAACTAGATTAGCATTCATAGCAAAGACTCAATTTCTTACATTTAAACCAGCTCTTTCTTTTAGTAGTTTGATGTAAGAAACAGTCTCTGTCACCACTGGCTGTTCAGTAGCATGACTATGTCCAATGAGCCAAACCATCAAAACTATAAATGCTCTGTCATATAAATAGTAACTAGTTTTAAGGGCAATCATGATAAAATATTGTCCTAAAGGTAGACCATTTACTGAGATCCTGATAAAATGCCTGAAGCTCAAGATTGAAGACTATTATTGCACAATAAAAGTAACACCTCTATCCAGAGGGAAATATTTTTATACAGCTATAGCTCAGAAAAGTCACCACCTCATTTATTACAATTTTCTGTTTCTTTCTTTTAAAATGAATGGTGTAAATCTTTCCTGGACAATTCTCTTAAACAGACTTGGTTGAATTATTCATTCTGAGTAATATCAGTTGTCAGTTTAGACTTCTCTTTTTTTCAATTCACAAACTTTTCCAAGCTGACCTGGAAATGAAATCTTGGCCTCAGTAAAGTCAGTAGAAAGTTTGTTATTTACTTCAAATGGGGAGTTTTCACCTTTTATATCTATGATCTGTTCAAATTAAAATATCCTATTGATGTGTATGAGACTGTGAAAAGCTACAGGAGTTCAGTCTTACTCTTAACTAGAGGTTTTCAACGTGTTCTTTTAAAAATACACCTAAATTATATTAGTTTAATTACTCTAAAGTAGTGGTAAAGATTAGTGAATGACTCAACCTGACAAATCTTCAGTCCACCATCACACAAATATATTCAAGCAGAAGCAGAAAAAATACTAGAGGGGAAAAAAAAAAAAAAAAAAAAAGCTAAA
>NW_020799091.1:33449509-33480356 GCF_003259725.1 Athene cunicularia | reverse complement strand
GAAGTCTGTTGATTTTACAGTGCACTGTAACTGTCTGATAATTATGGTGTAAAAAAATTTTCAAAGAATGATGACAAGTAATACTTTACAAGATTTATTCACATCATTCATATTTCTGCAAAATAAATGTTTTCACGAAGAACCACAAAGCATGTGGGAAAATGAGCTACATTCTTAACTGTGTTTGTTTGTTTGCTTACATCCTTTTTTTCCCTTATGAAACAAACATACACTTAACATTAAGGAGAGACACAGGTCAAAACAGGAAAGAATTAGGCATTTGCAGTGTTTATTTAAAATGGAAAGACACTTTCAGTACAGAGGGCAGGGCATCTAATGAACTCTACTATCCATCAGGTCTGAGGAAATGTAACTAAACACAGATTATTCCATTGCTTCAAAATGGGGTTTGTTTGGATGTGAGTGAGGGCCGTGAAAGGGCTATATTATTGCTGCAGTTGCTAAGACATCACAAAAGGCAGAAGCAAATTTTGTTGGCAAACTGTGGAGTAGGGATGGGCTAGCCAGTCTAAGAAAACAATTTGTGTCTACCCTGGAGAAAGAAATCCTAGAGGAAGTTTATTAAGGCTACAGTATTCAGGGGACAAGTATATGCATGTTTCTCCTTATTTAGCATGCTTTCCAGCAAGATAGAAAACTCTTTTCTTCACTCATGAGGGAAAGAAACTAATTGTGTCTAATTAATTTGTTTTAATGCTTCTTATTGACAGCATCATACTGGTCATACATCATCATATATATATATATATATAAAATCTAAGACCGAAAAAAAGGAATTCTATTGGGACAATGTTAATAAATACCGTTTTGAGAACATAATTTAAAAAGAAAGGATGAAATTGAAATAAGTTATTCTGGTTTGATATTTCTCATTACATGTTCAAAAGGATCCAGTAATTATGTGTAGTACTATAATTAAAGCATTTTTTTGTAACAGACTGAATACATTTATGTCTGAAAAAATATCAGAGTCCTATCATATAGTGAAAGATGATAGAGTACAGAACTAGAGACATTTTCTACATATTTATGCTGCACCATCACTGCCATGTAATACTTACACAACATTGAAAATTCGAGGAATATCATATTCCTCTCTGTATCCGAACCTCAGACAAATAAAGCTGACTAGCCCATTGGAATCATCACAATTTAAATGACTCCCTACCCACCTTAAAAATGTAGTATACAAAATCAGAAGTACAGGGCAATAGGATTTCAGTAAGACATTTCTATGTGCTACAATGTGAACTCCACACTGTCCAAAGCCTTTTATATATTTTGAGTTAATTCAGAAGTAAAAATTAGGTTTAAGTTTACCAAAGTTTAAAGGTGCCAGATTAAACTCATAGCTTTCCTTGATAAAATGTTTTAAGCAATAATAACGCAGTAGGTCTTACCTACTCAGAATTATCACAGAAATGTTATGATTTCACACATGAAATTGTATGTGAAGTTAAGGAAGACAGAATTAATGTCAGAATTATGAAACTACTAAAGATGAAGTGAGTAAGAAGTAAAAGAGGATTGTGTTGAAAATATCTGTATGAAAAACTCCAGGAAAGTTACACACGGAACACTTCAGTGCAGTCCTGGATCTGATTTTATTTAAAATGTATCTAGGACCTATTGAAGGTAAAAGTTATAGGCTCTCTGGCACAACAACTGGCTATAAGGATGTAAATATAAGATGTAAATTTAAAGGGCTTTACTGATCAGAGCAGCAAGCTTTTGAAACAGAAGCAGGAGAAGGCACAACCTTTTTTTTTTTTTGAAGGCAAAGCTTGATCAGTCTGCACAAAAGGTTATGTGATGCTGTTACCTGTTTTACTAGGGCCCTGGGGCTGATGACTCATATTGACTTTTCTAGACATTTACTTAGTCTTACTTAGAAAAGACGGTCACTTGATCTGTTCCTCTTTCTGATTTACTTGAGAACTGGACACTCAGTGGGTGTTTATCAGCTCTGATCATTCACTGAATCATAACAAAGGGATTTTAAAAGTGTCAGCTTTTTAGTTGATGCGTAATGGCAAAAAAAAAAAAAAAAGAACCACTGCATCCCTTTTAAGTGTTTATTAGGTAGCTGCCTCGAAAGAGTTTGACAGGGTAATATTGTAAAAGTTAAACTTACCTTAAAATAAACATTGGAATACAGAATATCATCAGTAAATACATGGAGACTTAAAGATTGTCTTGTGCAATAAGTGTAGGATAGTCATTAATCTTATGCATCACACATCTTCCAAATATGCCTTTTTTTCTTTTCTTCAGTACAGAGAAAAAGGGAGAAATCTTGTAGCACAAAGAGAACTAAGTGTTCATTCCTTTAACCTGAAAACTGTCATAATACATGGTTGCCTGTAACAGATAGGAGAAGTACCTGATTATTGAGAAATCCCATCCCATGGTTTATCTCAAGGGTACTTTCTCTTCTTTTACACCCCTCTGTTAGCTTCCAGCTTAAATACCAATTAGCAGTTAGTTAAGGGGATAGGAATGTCCAAGTGACACAGAGGCATTCCTCTAGGAATGAAGGTAGCGACATTCCTGAGCAATAGTCGCATGAACGACCTGGCAGAATAGTCAGCACTGCAGACCTCATTACACCTACCGCTAGCATGGCATAGCTGCTGTGAGATACGGACATTTTTTTAAATTTTTTTTTTTTTTTTAATTGGAATGCTTGATCGTGTAAACTGGTAGATGTTCAGCTCCAATACAGAAATCTGTAAAACAAAATAAGGAGAAAGGCTGGGCAAAAGCTTTATGAGCCTGTACAGTATTTTACTGTGGCTTAGCACTTCTCACCTTACCATCTGTTTTTTCCTACCTAGATTCTGATATTATGGTAATTTATTTATATAACAGCACAGTGGTAGAGTACCGGCAAGATATTCTCAAAACATAGCTGCAGATAGGCAAAAGAGATTAATTTAGTTTTCCTCTGAGATAACTGGGAGACTAAAAAAAATGAAGTACTGTATTACACAATCCCCCTTATGATCATTTATTTTAGAGGCTCACATGAACTATCTAAGGAAATCTGGGAGGGAAAAAGCCTGAGACATGCCTGTGGAGATCTATGAAGTCTGTAGAGATTACAGTGAAATCAAGTAGATGTATTAAAAATATTCTGGTTAGGAATTACTCTGGTAATGTATGCCTATTACTTTTTTTAAAATTATTATTATTATTATTATTATTATCATTATTATTATTGTTGTTGTTGTTGTTGTTGTTATTATTATTATTTCTTCATATCTGCATCTTCCTTCTGTTTTGAATACTTTTACATTCCTCACCAAGATATAGAAATTTGCTTCTACAAAAAAAAAAAAAAAAAAGTCCCAAGTGCATCATAAATTATGAATGCAATTCTGACCTCACTTTATTTTAAAGTTATAAGGTTCCAGTAAGAAATAATACATTTTGATTGATAAAACAATTCAGTAGTTGATATTTAGTTTTTCTCTCATTAGAAACTGAAACAAAAAAGATGTTGAAATCTACCATTACACAGTGATGACTGTGTGAGGCTGATTGGTTGTAGCCTTGGCAACATGCATTTGATAGTCCTTGTGATCCTGACAGTTGGGACATAACGGTTCTTATGGTTCAGGAGTACAAGTCCTGAAAACACAAAAAAGAAGATAATATTCACAACAATTTCTATGGGCTTCATGGCAATAGCCTGGCTGACTTGGAAACCTGAGTTTTGCTGGAGTTGGCAAACTGGTGAGAAACACTGGAAAAATTCTTGGCAGGAACTGCTTGTAAATATACACTGGTTGGATCTCCAGTTTTAACTGATCATTGTGTAATGTTCTGATTTTCTCAAACTAATGAGTTGCGGCAAAACCATACTTCTGCCTTTGCAAATAATTCAAGACTTCATGATCATTTAGTAGCAAAGTCTTTCTTCTTCTGGAGGGTAGAGGATCCTACCTTCTCATATCCCTCCACACATACATGTCAGGGTAATATCAGGGGGAGTGGTGGTGACAGCCTGAGGTCCAGTCTGTTATGACTGGATTTATTCCAGATGCCTTTCACTTTGAATAAATGAGACTAATGGGTTCATGAAAAAAGCCAGCTCCATTGTGACAATTCTCAAATAGACACAAACAAACACTGTGATGAGGAAAAAGGTTTCTACAGTTCCTGGAGATCAGAGAGCATCACCTCTCTGAAAGCAGGACCTGTTATTGACTCTTCTATAACTATCTTCCATACTTCAGTTTTAATGATGTTAGGAAAGCAGTTGCTTACGCCTGAATTCTGAAGGAACTGCAGTATAAAACTCCTGAATGTCTGTTACGTAACTTGCTAAAAAAAAAAAAAAAAAAAAAAAAAAAAAAAAAGGGGGGGGGAATGTCTTCAAAAAAAAGTATAATCTTGTAAATTTCAGATCAGTCCATTTAACCTCAATATATGTTAAATATGTAGAATTAGAGTTAGTAGTAGAATTAGTAGAGAAATATAAAATAAAGGGGAAACTTACATGAGGAGTGAACAAAAGAACTATCTTTCCAAAGGAAATTATGTTTCACAAATTTATTAGAATTATTTTAAAGTAGTCAAGAAGCATGATGAGGTTATTCATGTGGATTTAGTGTACTTGGATTTTCAAAAGCTTTCAAGAGATCTTTTATAATAGGCTTTTAGAGAAATTAAGCTGTCTCAAAATAGAAGGAAAAAATCCTCTCATGCATTTGGTAATAGTTAAGAGAGAGAAAATAAATTATAAGAATAAACTGTTATTTCATCAGTTAACGGTGACAGCTAGTCACTGTTACTTGTGTTGTTCAGAATGTTCTAAAAGTTAGGAATAGTGAGGTAACAATTTTTGCTGATGATATAAAATTTGCTGAGAATAAAGTATTTCTGATTGAAAACTTGCATCTGGACACTTACCGATGAGGTAGTTTGTTATAAGAAGAACAAATTCCCATATAATGTATATATCTGTAAAAGCAATGCAATAGCTATGAAAAGGATATTAAAGCTCATATAAATTTAATGCTACTTGCTTGCCATTGGAAATCCTAAATTGTCAAAGATAACAAATACAGTTTGGTCAGTGCTGTTTGAGAATCTGATGCAGACATTTTGGGATGTGATAATGATGCTTCCCTGGAGCAGACAGATATTATATGGTACAAAGGAATGTGAAGATAAAACATGAGAAACAAGTGAGTTACAGATGGATAAAAGGAGTATTAGGAAGTACTTTGAAAGTGAGAGATTCTACAGGAAAATCTTACTGTGTCAGAAACACAAAATATAAATATTGTATCCCTGAGTACATACTTATGTGTCATAAGTAGAGGTTGTGGAGATTGAAAGTATAAATTAATTTTAAAAACGTTTAGAAAAATTAATGAGGCATGGGACAATCAATGTCCTTTACACACAACAATTTGGGCACAATTTACAAGAAAGTCAGGCCTTAACAGATGATTGTTGGGAGCTGAGAAAGTATGACAGAGAAAGATTATACATTTTCTGTTTTTTCGTTTAGGACAAAAATGGAACAGCCAACTAATCTAACAAAGTGGCTTTTATATTCTAATATAATAAGATGTCAAAAAGAACTTCACCTTGTCTTACATTTTTGCACCCAAGAAATCACCACAGTATTACACTGTATAAACTATATCTGCCTCTCTGAGAAAATGAATGTGAAATCCTCATTAAAACTATGCTTTAAAATCCATAGTTTATAGGCAAATATAAATAGATAAAACTATAAGAACATAGCTAAGACCTAGAAATAACCACTTTGGTTATTTTTTACCTTTTTTTTTTTAAATTTATTTTTGTAGTAAGAAAACTATAGCTGTCAGATTATGTAAAATTTATTAAAAATATATGTCATTGGGACATATGCAACTGGTAGGTTTTATGAAGGTGCAGTATTTATTGCACCATTGCACAAATTTTCATTAGTAGTTTAAAATTTTTATTTAAAAAAAAAATAAAAAGTTAATTCCTTAAAAGTAATCAAATTATTTATGTTAACTTCGGTCCACATATTTTTCCTACCATTTTTATAATTAATATGAACACGCCCCTATAGGAAAAAAAAAAACAGGACATTCAGGTTATCTTTGGCAGAAACAATAAATTAATACATTAGATGAAGTATTTTCAGAAAGATTATTTAAATGCTTAGGTTTACAAAACTATATCAATGTATTAAATGTGGATTTTTATTGCACTGTCTTCTAGTTGAAGATTCTTCAGAGAATCAAAATCACAGCATCACAGAAACACAGAATCATCCAGATTGGAAAACACCTTGAAGATCACCTAATCCAACCATTAAGCTGACATTGACCATACTCAACTACACCATATCCCTCAGCATTGTCAGTTTGACTCAAATACCTCCAGGGATGGGGACTCCACCACCTCCCTGGGCAGCCCATTCCAACCCCTAACAACCCGTTCTGTAAAGAAATGCTTCCTAATATCCAGTCTAAACCTTCCCTGGTGCAACTTGAGGTCATTACCTCTTCCCTATCGCTTCTTACTTCATTCAAGAGACTCATCCCCAGCTCTCTGCAACCTCCTTTCAGGTAGCTGTAGAGGGCGATGAGGTCTCCCCTCAGCCTCCTCTTCTCCAGACTAAACACCCCCAGTTCCCTCAGCCGCTCCCCGTACGACCTGTGCTCCAGACCCTGCACCAGCTTCGTTGCCCTTCTCTGGACACGCTCGAGTCATTCAATGTCCTTTGTGTAGTGAGGGGCCCAAAACTGAACACAGGAATCGAGGTGCGGCCTCACCAGTGCCCAGGACAGGGGTAAGATCCCTTCCCTGTCCCTGCTGGCCACGCTATTGCTGACACAAGCCAGGATGCCATTGGCCTTCTTGGCCCCCTGGGCACACTGCTGGCTCCTGTTCAGCCGGCTGTCAATCAGCACCCCAGGTCCCTCTGCGACTGGCAGCTCTCCAGCCACTCCTCCCCAAGCCTGTAGCACTGCTGGGGGTTGTTGTGGCCCAAGGGCAGCCCCCGGCATTTGGCCTTATGGAAACTCCTCCAGTTGGCCTCAGCCCATGGCTCCAGCCTGTCCAGGTCTCTCTGCAGAGCCTCCCTACCCTCGAGCAGATCAACACTCCCACCCAACTGGGTGTCATCTGCAAACTGACTGAGGGTGCACTCGATCCCCTCGTCTAGATCATCAATAAAGATGTTAAACAGGAGTGGCCCCAAAACCGAGCCCTGGGGGACACCACTCGTGACCGGCCGCCAACTGGATTTAACTCCGTTCACCACAACTCTGGGCCCGGCCATCCAGACAGTTTTTTACCCAGTGAGGTGTGTGCCCATCCAAGCCATGAGCAGCCAGTTTCACCAGGAGAATGCTGTGGGAAATGGTGTCAAAGGCCTTACTAAAGTCAAGGTAGACATCATCCACAGCCTTTCCCTCATCCAATAAGCAGGTCACACTGTCGTAGAAGGAGACCAGGTTTGTCAGGCAGGACCTGCCTTTCATAAACCCATGCTGACCGGGCCTGAGCATCTGGTTGTCCCACATGTGTTGTGTGATGGTACTCAGGATGAGCTGCTCCATCAGCTTCCCGGGCACCAAAGTCAAGCTGACAGGGCTGTAATTTCCTGAATCATCCTTTTGAGCCTTCTTATATATGGGTGTCACATTGGCCAATTTCCAATCCCTCAGGACCTCCCCGGTCATCCAGGACTGCTGGTAAATGATGGAAAGCAGCTTGGTGAGCCACCTCCTTCAGCACCCTCGGGGGTATCCCATCCGGTCCCATAGACGTGTGTGTCTATGTGATGCAGCAGGTCACTGTGTCCTGAATTGCAGGGGGGTTGTTGTCCCAGTCTCTGTCTTCTGGCTGAGGAGGCTGTATTCCCTCAGTACAACTAGTCTTGTTATTAAGGACTGAGGCAAAGAAGGTATTAAGCACCTCAGCCTTTTCCTTATCACTTGTTACCATGTTTCCTTCTTCATCTAGCAGGGGATGGAGGCTCTCCCTGGTCTTTCTTTTGCTGTTGACATCCTTATAGAAACATTTCTTTCTGTCCTTGATTGCTGAAGCCAGATTAATTTCCATCTGAGCTTTAGACCTCCTGATTTCTGCCCTGCATAGCCTCACAGCATCTTTGTAATCATTGTGAGTCACTAGCCCCTTCTTCCAAAAGCTGTAAACTCTCCTTTTCTCCCTGAGTTGCAGCCAAAGTTCCCTGTTTAGCCAGGGTGATCTTCTCTACTACTGGATTCTCTTACAGCACCTGGGGACAGCCTGCTCCTGAGCCATTAAGACTTTCTTCTCAAAGATTGCCCAGCCTTCCTGGACCCCTATACACTTCAGGACCATCTCCCAAGGGATTCTGTCAAGCAGGTGCCTAAAGAAGACAAAGTGAGCTCTTTGGAAGTCCAGGATGTCAGTTCTGCTGCCCTGTCTCCTGGCCTCTCTAAGAATAGAGAACTCTGTTATTTCATGATTTCTGTGCCCTAGTCGGCCTCCAATCACCACATCATCCACCAGTCCCTCTCTGTTCACAAAGAGGAGATCCAGCAGGGCATGGTTTCATGTTTGGTTCACTCACCAGCTGTGTCAGGAAGTTATCTCCCACACATTCCAGGAATCTCCAGGACTGGTCCCGCTCTGCTGTGTTGTATTTCCAGCAGATGTCTGGGAAGTTAAAGTCTCCCACAAGAACAAGGGAAGTGATCGTGAGATTTCTTGTAATTGCCTATAGAATATTTCATCCACCTCTCTGTCCTGGTTGGGTGGCCTATAGTAGACATGGCAGACATCCCACCATGCTTCTGTAGTAACCATTACATCATAATTTTCCTGTTGCATCACGGCTTCAAGCGCCTCCTCTTTGTCACCCATGCTGTGTTCATTGCTATACATGCGCTTCAGGCGCGCTGATGTCCCCAGAACCTTTTTTTTTTCATTTAGAAGTCCTAATTGCAGCCTGACCTTTCACAGATGTTACCACAGTTACTGATACATCAGTATCTCTTGAATCTTTGTTGTGTTGCATTTCTCCATCCCTTGTGTCCGCTGAGAAGGCAGGGTGAGGGTCATTGGTGGCACAACAGCCCATAAACTCTGGTAATCTTCCCTGGGGCTTATGTCTGGGAGTTCCAGTTTTGTCCCCTTCCCTCTCCCAATCTAGTTTAAAGCTCTCTCAATGAGCCCAGCTAACTCCTGCCCCAAGATCCTTTCCCCCCTCTGGGACAGGTGCATCCCATCTGATTTCAGAAGGTCTGTTTCCTGTATACTAACCCATGATCGAAAAACCCAAAGACCTGCTGGTAACACCAGTCTTGGAGCCACATGTTTATCTGTTGAGTTCTCCTGTAATCTTCCTCATCCATCCCTGTAACTCAATGGATGGAGAACACAATTTGTGCCCCTGACCCCTTAATCCATTTCCCCAAGTTGCTGAAATCTCTCTTCATTGATTTTGGAGTTCTCCTGGTAATATTGTCACTACCCACCTGAAAAACGCAGAGAGGGCAGTAGTCTTTAGGTCTCACTAGAGTGGGGAGTTTTACTGTGAGGTCCTTTACCCAGACCCCAGGAAGGCAGCAGACTGCCCTATGAAGCTCTGGTCTGCATATTGGGTCTTCGACACCCCTCAGAATGGAGTCACCCACTACAGTGACTCTTCTGGGATTCTTTTTAGTATTGATTTTAATACCTGATCTAGAGTGACCTGACCTAGGTAGACCTTCATCTTCCTCCTTGTTTGACTCATTTTCTTCATCCTTCTCTACTTCATTCAAAAGTCCCAAGCCCCCATATCTCTTGTGAAGGGACACCATGGAAGGTGAGAGAGGTCAGGAGGGGATTTTCCTGACTCCTTGAGCAGGGACTTGTTTCCAGTGTCCCCCATCTCTTAGGTCCCTTTCTTATTCCTGGTAGCAAGAGGATGAGGGATTACCTGCCTCTTTTGGGGCTTCCATCTTCTCCTTATGCTTCAGCAGTGCAAAGGTGTTACTCCACCAACCAATTTCCTTTCACACTCCCTAATGCTTCTTAATCTTTCAACCTCTTCTCTGAGTCCCACCACCAGGCTGAGCAGGTCCCCCAGCTGATGGCAGCGCACACAGGTTCTGTCCCTGCTGCCCTCTGGCAGGACTGACAGGCTCAGGCACTCCCTGCAGCCCGGGACCCGGACCGCTGCATGTTTGCGTGGCAGCTCCCTCTGGGTCACCACGTTCTTTCTGGTGGCAAGTGGAGACCATGGTTCAGTCTGCTCATGGAGGACAATGACAACTAGCTCTGATAAGTTATAGACCCAGGAGGTGAACTATGTCCTGTCCACTTGCCCTGCCTGTGCAAACTGACGTTCAAACTGATGTGCCACACCCTTCTGACGCACCAGGCCCTTTTTACCTATCCTGGACAATGTGCTCCTGGCCTTTCGCTCTCCCTGGAGGCTGCTCTCTCGTACGTGGGGGGCGTTGAGTGTTGTCAATCCTTCTCTGCCCACGCTGAGTCCCCACTGCCCTCGTTTCCCACTCACTCTTCCCGCTCAGGTGGAGGCGACTTGACACTCCCCCTCTTCCCTGGGCTTCTGCCTTCTCAGCTTATGGTTTTGCCGCAGGGTTTTTGATGCTTTCAGAAAGGTCCCCCACCTCTATCCTCCTCCTCGGAGCCCCTCTCCTCAGCACTTATCTAAGCACTTATCTAATCACATATCTATCGAAGCCCCTCTCCTCAACATCTAAGTTTATTTCAAAATTTCCAGCTGTGAATATTATTAGATTTGATTTATTATATACAATTAATTTGGTTTTACAATAATTATAATTATATGTATAGCTATATGTATAATTACATTTGTAAGTATAAGTTACAATTATTATATAACTTCATATATAAATATATTTATGTTATATATTATATAAATAATTTATTATATAAATTAGTAAAGATACCTTTTTGATTCCCAGAAAATTTAAAGACTGTTTGGGTTCACGTTAATTTTTCTTTACTTTAGATATATAGTCTAAGCAGACATGTTTTTCTGATATGAAATAGTCCAGCTCCTTATAAGAAAATTCCGAAAAATATAATACTAGGAGAAGTAGTATTTTCATTTGTGTCTTCTGCAAGATGATACTGAAGTTTGAGGTAATTTTGAAATGGCAATACATTTTAGATGCATATAGAAATTGTGCCATCATCTAGAGTGTTTGCACTTACATGAATAATACTCTATTCTTACAGAACTAATTTAGAAACCAGCTCACTTTTCCAACATATTCTTCTTAAAATGGGCTTCTTAAAAATTCATACTTAGAGGCCTAAAATAAAACACCTTATTTTTTGTGGTGTGATGCAATACTCAGTGTAAGTGTACACTCTTTTATGGAGGACACTTTAAAGACAAAATAACTCCAAAGCCATAAGCAATGTAATTTTCTCTCAGATGGCCTCAGGGGCAGGTCTCTGAACATCACTTCACTCTGCTGTGTCCAGAAACAAATTTACCAAGACCTAAAGGGGATCAGTAGTTCTTCAGCATAGACTTGGAAGTTGTATGTAGAACCAGAGGACATATCTTACAAAGTACCAGTGAAGATCTTTCAAGTCATGAGTATTAAATCCCTTTAAAAATCAGATAGTTTCTTTCTGCCTTTAAACTAGTGCAGTGGGTTGACTATGGTTGGATGCCAGGTGCCCACCAAAGCGACTCCCCCTCCTCAGCAGGACAAGGGAGAGAAAATATAACAAAAAGCTTGTGGGTCAACATAAGGACAGGAAGACACCATTCACCAATTATCATCATGGCCAAAACAGACTGGTCTTGGGGAAAAATATTTAATTTAATTTATTACCAATCAAATCAGAGTAGGATGATGAGAAATAAACCCAAATCTTATTAGCACCTTCCACCCACCGCTTCCTTCTTCCCAGGTTTAACTTTGCTTTCAATTTCTCTACCTCTTTCCCTGCAGCAGCACAGGCGGACAGGGAATGGGCGTTGTTGTCTCTGCTTATTCTTCCTCCTCAGGGGGAGGACCCCTCATACTCTTCCCCTGCTCCAGCATGGGGTTCCTCCCAGGGGAGACATTTCTTCATTAAATTCTCCAAAATGAGTCCTTCTCACAGGCTGAAGTTCTTCATAAGCTGCTCCAGCGTGGATCCTTTCCATGCAGTCCTTCAGGAATAGATTGCTCTAATGTGAGTCCCCCATGGGATCATGTCCTGCCAGGAGCCTGCTCCAGCACAGACTTCCTACAGGGTGACAACCTTCTTCAGTCACATCCACCTGCTCTGGTGTGGGCTCCTCCCCGGGCTGCAGGTGGAGATCTGCTCCCCCGTTACCCCCCATGGCTGCAGGGGCACAGCTGCCTCACCATGGGCTGCACCAGGGCTGCAGGGGAATCTCTGCTCACGTGCCTGGAGCACCTCCTGCCTCTCCTTCTTCACTGACCTTGGTGTCTGCAGAGTTCTTTCTCTCACATATTCTCAATCCTCCCTCTTGTGCAATTTTCTCTTTCCCCTTCTTAAATGTTATCCCAGAGGTGTTGCCACCGTCGCTGATGGTCTTGGACTTGGCCAGCGATGGGTCCATCTTGGAGCCAGACAGAATCAAGTCTATTGGACATGGTGGAAGCTTCTATTAGCTTCTCACAGAAACCACCCCTGTGTAGCCTCCCTGCCACCAAACTTTGCCTTTACCAAACACAAACCCGATGCAACCAGAAAGCCTACAGATAGCAAAAGTAAAAAATGGTGGAAGTTGTGCTGCCGGCTTTCTTCTTCAGAGACATGTTCTGCAGTCACCAATAAAATGGCAATGAGGCAATGTGATCGCCAGTACATTCCTACAGAAGCCACATCCTTAAATGGCTTCCCTGCCCTCATACAGCCCATGAAGCCCATCACCCTTGCATGCATTTATTCTGTGGCTTTTCAAGGTAGAATCCCTTGTTTCTTTGTATTCCTCATTAGTAAGTCTTTAATTTTTCTTTTAATAAATTTACATTTAAAAAATTCCATTTTCTGAGGATGTAAATGTTTGACAGAAGTTGTAATATACAGTTGTGGAGGTTTGAACTTAGGCAGCAGCCAGACGGCATGTGCTGGCCGTTCACCTCCCCTCCCCACTCCAGTAAGGTAGGGGAGGGACAAAAGAGAAGAATTCGTGTGCGGGAGCTATGGACACGCACACGACCAGTATGATCAAGCAGTGCCCATTTATTGAAGGTAAGCAAGCCCTTTTATAGGTTTCTCCTGTACACGCGAACGGTACATGGTGCAATCCTTATGACTGGACAGTTAGCTTTGTCCATGCACTTCAAGCCTTCTCGCAATTGGATAATAATCGCCACACTCAATGTCTTTCTCCGCCCAACCCGTCTCCTGGAGTTGGTTGCTGAGTCCTTTGTTCTATGTCCTGCGTGCACATGTGTAGGATTGCTCACATGTCCATTATCTCCCAATATTCGTGGGTTGAATAAAAAGACATATTTTACTAAATATAACAAAAGAACAACAGTAACAATAGTGAGTTTAAAAGAAAACAGGTAAAATGAAAGAGTGGCTTACCAAACGCGGCGTCCGTGTCTCACAGCGACAACATGGCCCGACCAGCAGACGGCGAGCATGAGAGAGCGAGCCCCAGAGAGAGACTCTGCACACCTGGGCATAACCTCACATGGTATGAAATATTGCAATGAAAATTAACTCCATCCTGGTTGAAACCAGGAAAACAGAAAACCAACATATTTTATACATTGTTAAAACTCCTTGCCACTCCTTTTATTGTGTAAATAATGCTTACAGCAAATGACTTTTTGCAGGACTAATTTTAATTTAAGGAAAAGCACTTTTGATAATGAAATTATTATTTTATGTTCATTGTTAAAGGAGGAATTCTGTTAGTTTATTTATCTACACATGCCCATAAACACATTCATATATGTATATACACATACAGTTCCTTACACATGTATATAGATATATGGAAATGAAAACTGGCAAAAGTGATGTATAAAATATGTAAGATATTTCCCCATGTATTTTCAGTGCCCAAGATGAAATATTTTTTCCTTCACATCATCCTCTTTATATCTTGATGTATAAACATCATAGAATTTGTCATCACAATGAGTTTTCTTGATGATTGAAATAACATTTTCCAGAATATACTCTAACTGCTATATCATGAGAGATGATGATGTAAGCTAAATACAGTTTGCTCTCTTTTCACTTCTCCTAACATAAAACAGTAGATAAACTAAATTTAAATAGTAAGTCTCAACTCAGACTTGGTACCTTCACTTGTGTTTTAAGTGTAATCATTTCCATGGTGATTAAAAAGAAATACCAATTCCATATTGTCATGTATGACAGCTAAGAAAGCCATTAAGAATCCAAGATAAAGGGCATAATTTTCACCTTAATTTCAGTTTAGAAGACAGAGAATGAGAGAAAAACTGAACTGACCTGAAAATACATGTATGCTAAGTATGTTACACCTCATTATATCACATGTGAAAGCTATGGGATGATTGTAGGAGAACTATTTTCAGATTTGCTTTTTAGTTTTCTGAACACTTTTTTGTTTGCAGTTCCTGTTTGACTTTTCAGATATTTATATTTTTAATTTAACATTGTTTCTTTTTTTATTCAAATGTTGTCACCATCTGTGCAAAGGGTATAGATTTTTATAGCTATGTGAAATGTGCATGAAGGTTTTGTAAAAAACAGAAATAAAAGAAATTTTAAAGGATGCATATACTTATTCTTTTTTTAAATTACTCATTAATTGTCTCATAATATCTGATGGTCTTCTTGCTACATAAGAGACACTACAAACAGTGTAACCCAGGGACTATAAAAACTCTATTTGTGTTCATTAACACAGTGCACCCCCTACAAGTCTAAAGAAGACATCTGGAATAAAGCAAGGAAAAGATTCAATGAAGATCACAAATCAAACCAGCAGAGTAGGTTTTCTGAATTCTTATGTGTACAAAATGTCCATTATATTGATATTGAAATGCATTTAAGTCAACAAAACAACTTCAAACCCACCTATTAATGACTCATTTTGGAAAAGAAAAGAAAAAAAAAAAAAAAAAAACAAATCTTTAAATTCTCTTTAATGTAACCTGGGACAACAAACTACTATGCTGTAGCCAGAACTGCCACTATAGAGCAGCATTAGTGTTTGTCTTCCTTAATTGTTCATTTGTATACTTAAAACACATTCATATTTCTCTTAAATTTAAGTTTAAAATTATATGACTTGTAATGATTGGCAGGGAGGAATAATTGCTGAATTCCACTACCATTTTCACTCTTAGGTATTGAATGTACAGAAAACAGGAACTGCATTTTATTGTACTTTTTTAGCCAGAAAAAAAATAGCTAATAGCAATTTGCATATATTCAGGAGGCATATTAATTTTTCAAGCTGACTATAGCATTTTATTCTAACAGGTATTAAAAATAAGTATGAATTTTTAGGACCTTTTTCATCAGTCAGGAATGGTGTTAAAAAGACCAGAATACTGAATTAAACACGTATTATTTTTTCTTTTTTCTGTCAATGATGGTAGGTGGTGGTGGGTATTTTTTCAGAAGGAAATAGTCTGTTCAGCAACAACAAAAACAACTTTTAACACTTAAGTCTGGAAAAGGTTAATTCTGATAAAAGCTAGCCATTTTATGGAAAGACCACATTAGCAGTAAAATTGCTAAGTGCTTTTTCATCTGAAAGCATCATTATAACAACCAAAGATATTAAATAAAGAAATCTTAACCCAGAACTACTAAAGTAGTATAGAGCACAAAAAAGAAGTACTTTTTTTTTTTTTTACCCTTTTTCTCGCCATGTGTGTATTTCACAGTGTGTGTACTACACACTTTCTTAGGGTGCTAATTGTTAAAGCTGCTTCAGGGATGTTTCTGGGCCTCTGTAACTCATGCTAAATTTACTATGCAAACTCAGTTTGAAAGGCATGAGGCACCTTAACCATAGATTTCAAAATGAATTAGCATAATAAATACAGTATAGGCTTTAAATCTGCCTTTTAGGGGAATGTGACAGATGTGTAAGCCTTTTCTACAGTAAGTCTGCTCTGAATAATTAGAAGTGTTCAGAAGCTCAAATATGAGGTCATGGGAGGACATATAATAACTGAAGGTAATGTAAAAAAGGAAAGAAAATTTGTCTGTATCCTTTACTTATTTTACACATCAGAACATTTTGATGATTTATTGTTCATTGATTTATGCTTATAATTGCAATATGTCCCTTGTACACGGAAATCAATAAAAACTTTACAACTGACTTCATTGCAGCCAGGTTTTCACCCTGAGCATTCTAAATTATGACATTTTGTTTGGGGCCTTTGCCAGTGTTTGCAGGACCCAGATGATGACTACACAGAAGTATGAAATTTTAATCTGATTTTCTTCTGTGATTCTTAATGAGAAACAATGCAAGATGCACAGAAGTAACATTGAGAGTCATTTTGTTTAGTTTCCTAAGAAAGGCAGTCTTTTATTATTGACCAATTTGTCCCAATACAGAATCTTTTCAGCAGTTTGCCATTTCAACCAAAAAATGCATAAGGGTTTAATAGAAGTGAAAATCAGCAAGAAAATACGGGTAAGTGAAGATCTTGGGTAATGATCTTACTGGAAAAACACAATATGAGGATATATACACAGATACCAACATTCGCTCTATTTCAATCTTCATATATAAATAGGAAAACATGCTTTACAATTTCTTCTGCTTAAACTACTGTTTGTGTTTAGCTCAAGAAAACATCAAGAATTTTCATTATGAAAATTTGTATTTTCATCCTGTAACTAGTAGAACCATGAGGTTTTGTGTTATTTCAGCCCACTTTGTTTTATGATCCTACCAAGATACATGAAAGGGTTTGTAAAATATAACTTTTGCCTTGGGATGTCAAGTCTAGACCAGTCATGATGTGTACTCAATGCAGCAAGAGGATTCATAGCATCTCAGATACCTTACAGAGACTGGGTACATTTCCCTTCTAGTGCCTCCATTGGCTAGAAATTATTCTGAGATTAATCCCATTTTGAGTGCATAAATATGAAGGTAAATGTTCAGTGTAATTCTGCAAATTTGTAAACTGATTTGATGTCTAAACCTCCTGTGAAAACAATAGAAGTAATCACTTAATCTGATAATGTAAACCATAAACCTGATCTGTGTCTTTAAATACCCAAATATCTTTAAATATCTACATTGTAAGTTTCAAAGTACTGTCTTTGCTTGACCTCCATTTAAGTTTTATTTACCGTCAATGAATTGGATTTGTCTTGCTCCACACTAAGGTACTAAATTTCATTTTGTAAGAACGTTAAATGGCATGCTGAGGTACATTTTTGAAGTGCAATATTGACTTAGAAAGCTGAAAGTCACACCACTGATACTGGTTGTGCAACTCAGAATTTACTTTTGGCAAATGAGCATTCAAGCTGAAGGTAGCTTTCATGAATTTCATCACTAGTAAAGCTTGATCACTTCAATATTGATAGGAAACAAGCACAAAGTAGGCATGAAAATGGTTGAAGTGAACCCACTTAAGAACAGGAATTAATATTCATGTAAATATTTCACAGTGTTCTCCCACTTCTATTTTAGTACAAACAAAAGGGTGTATCTGAGGGTCAGTTATAAATTTTTTGCTGGTTTGAGAATGAAGCACAAAGAAGTACATGAAGCACATTAGAGGAAATTTTCAGTGGCTTGGGAAGTCAAACACCCACCTTTTTATTTTCAGTGGCAATCTGGAGCTAGAAATAGTGACAGGCTTTTGGAAAGCTCCCCCATTATGTCTGTGCTCATGTTTCTAGAGTAAGAAAAAAAAAAAATAAGTAGTTATGTTTGTCAGATAAAATTTTTGTTTGTTTATTTGACAGTGATTGATAAAGCTGATCAGCTTTGTCCTGTTCTGTGTCATCAGCATGATTTATACTACAGTGACGGTATTATTTTCTAGGTATACAACAAAATATCAGTTTCTCACAGCACACAATATCTTGGAAGCTAAAAAACCTCACACTTGAACAGCTTGAACTCAGATGGAGGGTGAAAATGCTGGAAAGTTTTTTTGGTCCAATATGGATTTAATTTGGGACCTCAGCAGCGGAAAACCCTGGTTCTTTTTCTTAGCTACAGGAGCCAGGCAACTAAGGAGAAAACATTCTATTACTTGTCCTAACACAATATATTTCAATGGAACAGTTTTTTTTCTTGCTACCCTTTCCTACCTCAAGATAATAGACAGGTCTTATGTTTTCTACAGCTCCTCAAATGAAAGTTTTAAAAATCCTTTTCAGTGTCTTTCAGTCAGGCCTCAGTATTCTTGTCATTCAGCTGATGCTTTATGTTTCTTTCTGAAATACTTTTGTGATAATTTCTAGAAAGAAGTCAGGCTGAGGAGTATTATCAACAGAGTTGACAATTTCTCCTTAGATGTGAACATTCATGAATGCCAATACAAGGGAAGCCTGTTTTACTTAACTTTGTGACTTTAACACAAACTAGATGTTTTACCGTTCTATGTCTGTCACAAAATTTCATGTAATGACATCTCCAGCAGTATCAAACTCACCATTTCATGTTGGCTATTTAGGTGTGGCAAGAGATGCTCTTCTGATTCAGTCTGACCGCCTTATAAAGTTGAGTCCCACTTACACTGCCTGGAAGTCACCATGCTCCCAGTGACTTGTGATATTTGAATAAATGAGCTCTGTGAGCCATTTTAGTACAAATTAAAATAATTTATCTGATCTAACTTGTTTTACACTAGAGAACTGTAGAAGCACTCAGGCTCCACTGGGAAAGTGGTGACTTGTGAATGAGGCATTAATTTCACAAACCATTCACATTTGAATGGAAGATCTCATCTAATTATGTCTTTACTCGTCTGTTCAGCATAAGGCCTTATAGCACGCTTAGAGGGAGGTAAAATAGCAAATTTGGACCAGAATAAAACATCAAAAAAAAAACATATAACACAGATGGTGTGACATATAAGATACATACCATGCACCACAACTTGACAAAATTCAAAAGCTTTTTATCACCCCTGAAAATAATTAGATTTGTGATTATATTTCTGTTCCATAATGAAAAGAATGCTAGTAAATTACTTGAAATTATAGCCTAAGTGTGGAATGCAAGGATAGTAATTTTGTGGTTGGCAAGGACAGATGAAAGTAGGAGGTATGAAACAACAGGCACATTCTGCATTAGGTAACAATGGAAACACCTCAGCAATTTCAAAGAACACCAAAGGAATCCGAAAGGTGGGAAGAAACACACAGATCCAGTTCCAACAAGGACATACAGAAATGACCTGCAACTTTTGAGAGGAAACTCGCTAAATCAAATATTGATGATTATAATCTCCTAACAGTGTAAGTGGAGTTTTTGTGGGGAAGTAAATATTAGGTAACTTAACTCCAAAAATTCTGAATAAGGAAGTGCTGTAGCTCAGGCACACTGTCAAACTACTACAGGTAAACAAGTTAATACCACACATCACATAAGTTATGACAGTTCTTTGTATGTGAACATTTTTAGCCCTTGAAAAACATAATGTATTTTCATATCATTTATACTCCTTCAATTACATGCTACAGCAAGTTGAATTACATTTCATTTGTTACAGGCTTACAGCATATATACAGACAGGTCTTACACAGCAGCTGGCAATTGATAACTTCATAAACCAAAGCAACATGACTGTGGGTCCACCATCTGTAAAGACAAAAACCAGGAAAATAATAGAGGGAAGGAGAACTAAAAGAAATAACAAAAGGAGTATGCAAGAAATAAAGTGTTCTTCTCCATTTATTAATCTTTTTGTTAACATTTTTTATTCTGTTTGCAACAAATGAAAGCCACTGACATAACCAGTGTCTTTGTTACAATTTACTGGTACATGGATCTGATTGGTGCAGGCTGATTCCACTTTCAGCTTAGAGCTCTACCATGGAAATACCCCTTCAGTTGTTTAAGTGGTGTTAGTCACATAAAAACAGCTTTGCAGGACTGAACCATAGATGTGTCATACACTGAGCCATTTTACTTGCTTTAAAGAACATACAACAGTGCTTATCTTGAATCCGATAGCACAGGAGCTGCTGTGAAGGCCACTGGTTGCTTTATAGAAGGTATATTGTTCTTTGCTTGTAAAGGACTGTGAACTGCCAGTCATCTAGAGAAATTTATCAAAGACCGGTAAGAAGAAAGAGATGTGAAAAGCTTCTGTATAAAACAGAAGTGTTGATATCCTTCTTATGGATTTTGAAAAACACTCACTTCAATCTTTGCATGCATTTATAATGTCTGAAAAATTAATATTTCCCATCTGTGATACTTTTTCTGTTAGCAAGTCCAAGAGGTGTCACTGAGCTATAGAATTTAAAGGTGTTTTTTGGTTGAGTTTCTTTTTTTGATTTAAAATCCTTAAAGCTCTTGCTTTTCAACAAAGTGCTGCTGATTTACAGAGGAGCAAAAGGAGGTAGACATTATCCATGATATTAAATAAGGGTGGGTCAGTTAATTCTATTTGCAGGAAAGCATAAGCAAAGATTATTCTTTGTTCTTTGTCACTTAGATGGCAAAAAGATGTACAGTTGTGAATGTAGCATCGTACACAGAGATGCAGCCCAACTATTTAGGTTAGTTCCTTCGATATATGAGTGAACTGCTGTTGAGAAAAGAAGGGACGCTGTACAGCTGATGAGGACAGATGGATTATGCTCTAGATGTACTTCTTTCGCTATTGACTGTAAAGACCATCTAGACAATTTCCTCATGTGTAGATATCTACAATGTGAATATCTAAATTGAACTGGATGAATAAAAATTAATTCATTGTTTAAGGTGTGTATTCACTATTCATTCCTTTCATAGAGCTGTATTAGCATCAGTAGACACTCTACTGCCTGACTAGAATATGCTGTTTCAAAATATTCTGTGTGTATTTTATCTTTTGAAGAAATACAGCTACATACAATGTTGTCTCCTTCAGATCGTTGGCTCCATGCTGAGAACCAGTCTTTGTAAAAAATTTCCATTTGATAACCACTGACTGGACAGAGAAAAACTTATGACAAAGAACTAAAAAAATTGAGTGCAGTAAAATGTTTTGACACAAGCTGGATAAAAGAGCATTTAGTAAAAGGATTTAAGGTAAAGGCTCATTTTTGATGTCCAAACTGTCACAGAAGATAAACAAGATGAGGTCATATGGGGCCAATGGATCTGTTTCCAAGGTCAAGTCTACAGAGACCTGGTGATGAGGTTGCTTGAATTGCTTCATCAAGTGTTTGCAGTTTGCTCAGAAACATCCAAATATTATTTTCCTCTGGTTGTTCTCCACTGATATAACATTTGTTAGGCCCTGATCTAGCTTGCAGGTCACTAGTGTTATTATACAAAAGCAATATGTGTCCATATCTTTTCCCACAGGATGGTTTTAGATCCTTGGTTGTTGGTTTGTTTGGGGTTTTTATACTTTCTGCTTTTTGTTGTTGTTTGCTTTAACAAACCAAACTTAATGCATGCTTGGTTGTCTCTAGCACCTGCTTTCACTTTTCACTGTGCTCTGGCCCTCAGCTGCTATCATCCTTCCTTCAAAATTAGAATGCCTTGGCATCTGCCTATAAAACATTAGAACAGTGGTCATTGTTGAATTGGCAGTTTGTATAATCGCTATATTACACTTCAGATAAGCCAAATGTGGGGTTTGTTGGGGTTTATTTTCCAAAGAAAATATAGCTTTGGTATAGCAGGTATTCTGTCAGCAAATTTTGACGTTACAGTGAAGACCAGAATCTTTCTTTTCCTACATTGTGCAGATCAGAGACAGTTCTACATCATAGCAAATCTAGCACTGTTTAGTTGTTCATCTGAAGGACTGCAAGAGTCTTCTCCCTTAGGCTGGCCTTTTTCACAGTGATGTAGCTTCATTTCCTAATGACATCATTTGGAATTGTGGATGTTTTGTTCCTCTGAATATCTGGCTCAAGTCCTCAGAAGCTGTATACCTAAAATATCGTCTCAGCTGACTAGTCGTTACACACACCTGACATTTTATGTCTACAAAATGAATATTTCTTTTTTCCCCCTCTCCTTTTATCCTCATAGTCTTTGAAGTAGGTTGTGTCAGCTTTACTATAGGATACACACAGCTATATCTGGAGATTAATAATTTAAACATATGTAAGTCATAATTTCCTAAAAAAAGTTAATGATGTTTCAGGATAGCTTTATTAATTGCATGTAAGTACCCTCATATTTAGAGTAGGGTTCAATATGTTCAAATCAGGCAAATAATTTACACATACATTTTCTGATTCTTAGAATACACTATTGTTAAGCTAAGTTCTCTATGGGACAAGGAGGAAGGACAAGTGTCCTGGAAGGACTCTCAGCAGAAATCTACAGATCACATAGATGGAGATCATTAATGTTCATAAGTTTAAAGCAAAGGATAATTAATTAAGAACTAAAGATAACATTTTGAAGGCTATACCATTGAGAACTGATCAACCCTCTTACACTCCTACATGTTCTGAAAATGTAA
Organism: Athene cunicularia; assembly: GCF_003259725.1. NCBI lineage: Eukaryota > Metazoa > Chordata > Aves > Strigiformes > Strigidae > Athene > Athene cunicularia. The sequence continues at coordinate 33,457,734 of NW_020799091.1, read as the reverse complement.
GATTTGAATTCCCATGTCTTTCCATTTAAACTCAGTACTGTTTGTTACTGACTTTAGTTTGAAAGCTGGTTTGCTTCACATTTCTGAAATTTAATACATAAACTATTACCCCAAAAAATATTAACGGATTACAGTAGTACATTTTATCTTGGAATGTATTTAATAGTTTTTGAAAACAAGAACTGTAGCCACATCTTGCCATCCAAGATAATTAATCTGACCTCTCCTAAAGGAGCTCAGAGTAATTCAGATATTGAGTTGAGTTGTAGATGAATTATTCAACTAATTAGAGACCTTATTTCAGGTGCTAGCAAGCAGTAAGGAAAGATTTACTTTACATGTTCTTGCTGTACAAAACCCGTGGTGCTGCTGGGAAATTCTGGGCATACTACGTATGGGTCTATCTATCTGTGGTATGCACATGGTAGATCGACCCCAGCCAGCAGTCAAACACCCACCCTGCATTTTGCTCATTCCCCTCTCCAACAGGACAGGGAGAAAACAGAAAGAAGACAGGACTCAAGGATCAAAAATAATGACAGGGTAAGAGGGAAAGCATAACAAAAAGAGAAATTTATTCACTCCTTCCTGTCAGCAGGCACATGTCCAACCACTTCCTGGGAAGCAGAGCCTCAGCACATGTAATGGTTACTTGAGAAGACAAATGCCATAACAGTTGATATTTCCCCTCCCTGCTCTTTTCTCTGAGCTTTTGTTACCGAACATGACAGTTGTATGATACGGAATATCTCTTTGGTCAGTTTGGGTCAGCTATCCCTCCTGTATCCCTTCCCAACTTTTTCCCAACCCCCAGCTTATTAGCTTTTGACAGAGGAATAGGGGAGGGAGAGTAAAGTCTTGGTGCTGTGCAAAGGCCATTAAGTAATAGCCAAAATACTGTTGTGATTTATCCACAAATGCAAAGCACAGCACCATATGGGCTGCTATGAAAAAAAGTTAACTCTGTCCCAGCCAGACCCAGTAGAATATGCAATTCTTTGGAAGTGTAGAAAGGAAGGGACCCTAGCCAAAATCTTTTGGTTGCCTGCAGAAGGGTTAAGATCTGCTAAAACAGGAAAACTGCTCAAGTAAATTTCAATTTATAACATTAGAAAAACTTCTACAGAATAATTCAGCATTTTACAGTTATGAACATTAACAACTTCTATTGTGGGAACAGTAATGATAACATTTAGCTGTGCTTTATCTTATGGAAACATGATAGAGTAGTTAATGCCTCTTATTACACATCCAGAAGTCTGGGTTTCACTGTCATTCTTTTATCTTGTTGAGGATTACCCCTGGCTGATCCATTTGTAAATGGGTACTCAACCATTTTGTCATGAAGTTAAAGGAAACATCATACTAGCTATTTGATCAACTTTGTGCAGTTAGCTTCAGAACTGGAGCTGGTGCACACAGTTTCAGTGCCTTAGTACCTCCCCTGAGAGCGATAAAAGTTGTTTGGTCTGTTTTCCCTTTTTTATATTTTTACATATGTTTTTACGCCTTATACTGTTTCCCTTGAGAACAGTGTGGTGGATTAACTTTGGAGAGGCATCAGACTCAAAATAACCTCAGAACAGGGTGAGAAAAGGACAGGGAGATCACTTACCAGCTACCATCAGGAGCAAAACTCATTTTAGGGAAAATTAATTTAATTTACTGCCAATTAAAATAGATTTGGATAATAAGAAACACAAAGACAAATAGTAAAACCACACCTTTTATCCTCTTTTTCCCAATCTCAGCTTCACTTCTTCTCTCCCAATTCCTCCAGTTCCCCTCAATGAGTGGCACAGAATGCAGTGGGGCTGTCATCAGTAGATGAGGGTTCCTCTCTGATGCTCCTTCCTCCTCAGACCTTCCCTTTTCTCTCACTTGGTCTCTCTGCATGAGCTGAAATCCTTCAGAAAAAATCTACCTGCTCCAGTTCAGGGTCCTCCATGGGCTACAGGGGAATCTCTGCTCCAGTGCCTGGAGCATCTTATTCTCTCACCTTGCTTTCCCTCTGCTGTTTCTCACTTTCTTTTATCCTCTCCACCTCTCTCTGTCTGACATTTTCTGTGCTTTCTTAAATATGTTTTCCCTTAGGAGCTTCAATTTTGGCTGAGGGGCTCAGCTGTGTCCTGCAGTGAGTTGGTTGGAGGATGGCAGGAACTGGCTGTGTCTCACAGAGGCCACCTCTGCAGACCCTGTTGTCAACAACACCTGGGTACCCGCTCCCAATACACAGGGAAAAAGTGAAATTATGATCTCCAGAAACAGGTGAAGCAACTTAGTCCTTCCATCTGTGAAAATCGGGAGATCAGGGAAGGAATCAATTTGCCAGTTTTAATTTATTTTATGGGACATTTCCTGACAGCAACATCTTATAATGGTTTAAAATTCATATCCAGAAGACCTTACCTTCTATTTTTTGTTAATATTGGTTTTAACATTCTGTAATTTCATATGTAGGACCTCACAAATAATAAATGCCAGCATTAAAATTTCTAACTTCATACAAGTTGGGAAAATAAGATTCAGACATTAGTATTAGTGTTCTCTCTTCTTCCTGGGGTCATCCCTCCCCCTTCCTTTTCTCAGATGACATTGACAAGTGGATGGAATGACAGTAGTGAGTGTGAGTTTGTGTAAAGTCAGTGTCTAAAAAACTGCCATTCAATCTGATACTTCCACTCTCAATTTCAGCAAGGATTTGCACATATTACACAAAATAAACCAGACCCGTTTTTGTTTCTATAGGGACACCAGCTGATAATTCTTTGTAGTAACAGGAATATAAATGTATAGAAATCATTTCAGTAAGAAGAAAAAACTATTTACACATCAAAAGCCTAAGAGTAGGACATGATTCCTGATGACTTCAGCATTGGAAACTGTGCATGTTCATTGTAAATAAAGATAGTTAGCAATCGCACACATACTTCTATGATTGATACAAAAATATCATCTGATCTGTCAGTATTAGACGTGGTAGTGTGATCAATGCCAACAACATGCATGTGAGCTTTAATAAGATTTTTAAGAAGCAAAAGGGAAGCATCTTTTTCACTATGAGATATATTTGAAATTGACTGTGGAGAAGAATTGTGTAGTATTTTTAATGGAATGCATGTAAATCTCAAATAACTTATTTTAAACTGACAGAGACTAACAAGATTAATTTATTTGTGGGGAGAAAGGCTGGTATTAGTCACTTCATAACAGGTTCCTAAGTGTTAATCCTAGTAAGTAAAGCAAATATAGGATATAGAAATCTAGGATATAGAATCTACTGGCATGACAAGAAGGAAGGAAAAAAAAAAACCCTAAAGTTAGAGTTTCGTATGTTACATAAATGAATTATATAGATGAGCAAATATCTCAGGCATGCTCTAGGCCAGTCATCTTATAGATGGTATGAATAACCATTAACATAAATAATCCATGATTGAAACTTGATAACAAAATAAAAAGAAAAGTGTTCATTCTTTTATGGGAAATTCCCTATGTATAATGGAGGAAGCTGAGGAAAACTGAAAAAAAGTGTCCTTAGATGAAAATTTGAAATCTTACCTCCAGGCAGCAACTCAAAAACAACAAGTAGAGACATTAAAGACTCAAAGAAAGAACTGGAAAATTGATAAAATCTGACAAGAACAAAGAACGGACAAAAACTTTGGATGTGTGAAAAATACATACTTTGTAATTGAAGATGTTGAAGCTATAAGGAGTGCTGCAGCGTACTGTCTCCAAGCCCCCAACACTTCCAGGATGTTTAATAAACACACTAGGTATCTTGTTTATGTATCCCTGCTTAGTTTTCCATTACTTGTAAATAGATTCACTAAATATTGTTTGTTCGAGGATTGTCTTTGTCTTGGTTGTTGACTGCTCATATCACCAATTTACAAGTATATCACAAAAAAAATGCATTGGAAGATTAGTAATCCAACTGTAATTACACACATTGAAAAAGCCACAGAAGAAAAAACAGAGATGAACTATAGAAATATGTTCAGAGCTGAAATAAATATCCAAGATACTTATACAAAGAAATCACAGGTAAAATGCTGAATCAAAGGATAGTAAAAGAAGATCTATAAATACAGGTTAACTGCCAACTTCTACTTTTTAATTCTAGTTTAAGACCTTTAAACTATAATTTGACTGAATGAAGCCCCTTTTAGGTCACTCTGTCAAGCAATTGATCTATCTACTTATATGTCTACTTATCTATGTATCTATCTATTTTAGTAGGCATTATTTTGGCTACCCAATTATGTATAAAGTCACACTACACAAAGACCAAGAAAGAGTCTTGACTCTTGGACAGCAGTGATTACAGTGATGCTGCAACTAGAGTTTGTAATGAAGGAGGATCCAGCCTCAATGAGCTTGGATAATAGAGGACACTCACCATGAATTTTCAGCAATAGCCAGAAAACACATATTCAAGATGGAAAGAGTTCCATTCTTCAGTATGGAGAGTTAGAATGCAACTCAGTAATACCTGATAATGATTTATCTTGGGATTTATTTTTCCTAAATTGGACTTCTAAAAGATAGTCACTCTGCATTTCTTTTGTAGTAATTGAAAAAGTTCTGATGAATCATTCTTTGAAGGAAGCTATTTGTGTCTGTTAACTAGAAACAAACCCTAGGATTATTAGATGAAAATTAGACATCAGATTTTGAGATGTCTACAGTTCATTCCACCCACATACTGGAAGCAAGTATATGACACAACTGCATTTAGCGAACATGGTGTAAGTTAATTAAATACAATACTGCCAGCTCTATACAGAATTGGACAGAAGGTAGAATGGAAATCAGTCCATTTCATATTCAATTATGTTCAATTTTATATAATTTTCTAATTAAGAATGTCCTTAACATTCAGGATGGGATTCATCTTACCTAAGTTATTAACTATATCTGAGCTAGTCATGCTGGGTCTCTGTGCAGTATCCACAGTAGTCTAGTGGATGGAAATTGTATGGCACAGTTCATATAAATACACAGATATACAGTTTATGATTGTGCATTGTACCTGAAAATTCCTATTACTCTCTATGGGTTGTGAAGAGGGCTCACAGTGATTGGCTCAGATAGAGATGTGTAATTTGCAGGCATCTAAATTTGCTTTAAGAATTCCAGCCTCAGCTCCAATGGGAATTTTATTTGCTAATTAATTACTGAACTCATTTTACAAGATTTGGCCAAACATGAAGCAGATACTCTTACTTTAAAAAGCAAAACACCTGCCACATAATCTCCCCTTTAATAGTTTGAAAGCATTCTTACAGAAGATGAGGAGAAAACACTCGTGACTTTGGGAGGATTATTTGGCCCAAATTACTGTTCACAGATTGAAAGGTCTTCACTAAGAAAAGAGGAAGACATAAATCTAAGCAAAAGATCTGTCTGTAGAGGAAAATAACACAAAAGCTGCTCATTAGAAGTGACTTTGCTCCTAGTTTTCATGCTGTAACTCAAATGAAACGTAATGCAAAATTTAGTCAGTTATGTTTGCACTTGCTTGCCAAAACACAGATAGTTAGTTAAAGGAACAGCTGTTGTTGCTGTAGACAAGCTGCTCTGTAGAAATTAATTGTGATTATTAAGAATAATCCTGACCTGGGTCACAGATGCAATGACTTAAGTTCCATTTTAGGCATTAATCAGACAAGTCTTTTCTTTCCAACACTGTAAAATCAATAAAACTACTCATTCTGATGAAAACCTCAGTGATGTTTTTGCATGATGAAACTGAGAGGTTTGTTTATAGTTAATGTGGGTGGGGTTTTTGATCTTTATGAGCTTTTTGGTGCAATGGAGTAGGGAGTTCAAATATTTTTCAAAGCAGAATGAAATTGCAGGTTGCTTCAGGACACATTCTGGGTATAGCTCAGTATAGTTCCAATCATATATAGAAAAATGATTTTGTTTGACAAAATATCTTTGGAAAGAGCTTTCCTGCAGACAAAAATGTGCATTCTGAGGGGTTATATTGTTTGGATGAAGGTTGGTTTTGGTAACAATAGTATTGCTGTGTACAATTTAATTGCTAGGTTTTATATATATCTGTAGGTATGAGTTGTTTGTATAAGTTCTGACACAGTAAAGATTCCTAAGCTTCTGGAAGACACAACCTCTTCAAGCCTCCTATTAAAGCCTTTCTTCATAGTGATCACCATCAACTAAAGAGGCAACTTATGTCACATCTTGACACAAGAGTGGGTAAACTTTAAAGAGAAAACATTGGGTTTATCCTTATAAAATTACCAAACACACAAAAAATGTGACATTAAGATGGAGATCACTAGATCTGCAAGGTCTTACAAGACCTGGTAGCAGGAGAAAATACCCTATGTATTAGACAAAAGAGAAAAAGAATTCAACATTTCTCATTAAATTTCCATTTTCTTCTGAGGTTTCAAGTTCCCTGAGTGCCTCCCTCTTTACTTTTCTTTTTTATTTCTTCCTCTCTAGTTTTCCTTTTCTTTTAATTTGTCATCTTGGAGTAGACTCTGATCACTTTTTTCCTAAATTCAGTTACAATAATTATGTTAAGATTAATAAACCTTTTCAAATAAGAATCAATTAAAATTATAAACCCTGTGAAAGGGTCTCTTTATACCCCTTAAAGTGATGGAAGTATCTACTACCCTCTAATTGCCCAGTTTTAATGATCTAATGTAGGCAATTCTACATATTTTCTCACACCATCTTCAACTGCATAGTTTATGAACATCTTCCTGAAGTGCTTTAGAAAATATGACTACAATTTAGGATGTGTGGCTAGTTCTCTCCTTGGCCCCTTACTCCAGTGACACCTTCTGTACACATTCAGTAGAAATCCTTCTGCCTCCCAGACAGCTGTATTTATTTTCTTAATCTTTTTTTTCCCCCCTTTAATTAGGTTTGTGATTTTTTTCCAGTGAAGAAATTATCCACTTGTTTATATATATATATATATATATATATATATATATGTTCTCTTACAGGAAAATGCTTTCAAATCTAGGTTAAAACTGCTAAACAGATTTTACTAGAAATGTTTCTCAGGATTTATACACAAAACCAGTAATGACAGACTACATTTCCAATGCCATTCTCCTGTTTGCACAAGATTGTAAGAGTTCAAGACTGAACTAAATTCCCTTGACTATCTGAGGAAAACTTATCTCAGGTAGCTATCTCTTAGTAAAATGTAATCTTTAAGGATTAGTTACTGATGTCTAAGGAGTTCGTGTTCAGATATTTACAGTGTAAATAAACCTTAAAGAACCAGATCTCTATCAAATCATCATCCTATTCATAACAATGGAATAAAACTCCCTGTTTAATAAACTAATAACAATTGTTACACAATTACAACCAAAACCAAAGGAGAAAGAAAAGCATCTTCTCCCACATTTGAAACAGAACACTTTTACAGATAATGTTTCTTTGGGTTTGTTTTTTGTTGGTGGTGCTTTGTTTGTTTAAATTTATTAAACCTTTTAAGATTTGAAACTTAGGAATTTGAGTTCAGGTCTTCTGTGTCCTGGAAAGGTGCCCTAATCACTAGTCCTGGCTGGAAAAACAGAAGATGATAATAACTCCTTGCCACAGTTATTTGTTTTCTGAATGTAAGTTATATCCAGACACTGCAATCTGGCTGAGCCAGAATTGTTTTTCCCCTACAGCAGCCCTCACGGTGCTGTGTTTTATGTTGGAGCTGGCAGGGTGTTGGTAGCACTCTGGTGTGGTGGGTACTGCTGAGCAGAGCTTACACAGCACCAAGGCTCTTTCCGACATTTCCCCCTCAGTGGGATGGGGTGGGCGAGATCTTGGGAGGGGACACAGCCAGGACAGCTGACCCGAACTGACCAAAGGGATATCCCAGACCATACGACGTCTGCTCAGGATAAAGCTGGGAGAAAGGAGGAAGCGGGTGGGGTCACCCTTGGTCCTCCGAGGCAACCGCTACGCGTATGGGAGCCCTGATCCTGAGAAGGCCCCACATCGCCTCTTCATGGGAAGTACAAAATATTTTTTTTTTCTTTTTTTTGCTTCCACATGTGGACCTTTGCTTCGTTTTCCTTATATTAAAAGTGCTTTTCTTTTACGCACAAGGGTCAGGGTTTTTCCCTATCTTATTTTCTTTCCCCTCTTTGCCCTGTTCCTTTCCTTTCCTTTCCTTTCCTTTCCTTTCCTTTCCTTTCCTTTCCTTTCCTTTCCTTTCCTTTCCT
>NW_020799091.1:33446092-33449459 GCF_003259725.1 Athene cunicularia | reverse complement strand
TCTCCTCTCCTCTGTATAAGAGACAGCTCCTCTCCTCTCCTCTCCTCTCCTCTCCTCCTTTCCTCACAAGAGAGGTGCTCCAGCCCTCTAACAATTTTTGTGGCCCTCCTCTGGACCTGCTCTAAAGGGTCTATATTTTTCTTCTGCTGGAACCCCCAGGTGTAGTCTCACAAGACTGAAGTAGAGGGGGAGAATCATCTTCCTTGAACTGTTGGTCATGCTTCTTTTGATGCTGCCCATGATATGATTGGTTTTCTGGGCTGTGAGCACACATGGCCAGTTCACAACAAATTCATTCATCTCACAGTCTGTATTGATATTGGTGATTGCCCTGACCCAGATGCAGGAGTTTGAGCTTGGACTTGTTGAACTTCATGAGGTTCACATGGGACCACTCCTCAACCCTGTCAAGGTCTGCTCTGAATGGCATCCCTGCCCTCTAACTTATCAGGTGCATGACTCAGCTTGGTCACCCACAAACTTGCTAAGAGTGTGCTCAATCCCATCTACGTCATTAATGAAGATATTAAATAGCATTGGTCCTAGTATGAGCCCTGAGGGACACAACTCATTACTGGTTTCCGCTTGGATATTGAGCCATTGACTGATACATCCTGGTTAAATTGACACTTAGGTGCAAACTACATTTTTTTAAGCTGTTTTCAGTTGCTATTAATTTTCACTTTCCTCTGGCTTTGTCAGTTAAACAATTCCCTTTATTTCACCTAGGGAAGGAGTGAATTAACTTGTAAATGTCTCAGAGGTACAGAAAAGAGTTGTTACTACTTCAAGGGTTTTAAAGATACAGAGGAAATGTCACAGAATTGCAAAGTATGACTGTTATTTGTGCAGTCATCCAGCCCAGTATTTAGAAACACCTGGGAACATTTGAATAGTTTAGTCAATGCTTTCCAATGATATCCATGGATGAGTGAGTCTACTTTGGCAGAATAACTAATCATTTCAACATATTTTTTTTAGTGTTAAGCTGAAATGCATTATTGTCCTATCACTATTCTCACATTCCTTTGCACAAATCTAGATGAAACAATTTTGACTTAACCATGGAAACTGATATTAAATCATATTCAGGCAAATACTATCACATTTCTTGTTTGTGTGCTTCAATAAAGACGTGAAACAGTCTATTAGAAATATTTCTTTGTGGAGTACTGTGCACTATTTGCCTACTTGCAACAAGATCTTAAGAGAATGATGTCTAATTTTGCAGTGGTGTTTCTAGACTTAAAGATGTGAATTTTGTATAAAATGAGTCCAGTATCCTTCCCTCCCTGCTAAACCACCAACCAAACGAAATTACATACTGTGCAAGTATACTTATAAAAACAGTCTTCATAGAGGAGGATATCTTGTAGTCAAAAAGCTAAAAGAAATTTTAAATTTCTCTCCAATCTGTTTGAATGAAAGTTTCTCTTTGCTTGTGAATATAGAGCTTAAAACTGTTTTGTGCATTCCACTGTACAATGTCATGTTGAATTATATTTATTATCACCGTTAATGAACCTCAAGAAACTTCTAGAGCACATAAAATCTCTGGACACTCTCATGGATGTGAAATAGCCCCCCTCATTTTTTTGGAAATATTCAGGTATCTCTGGAAGAGTCATAGGTGTTGATTACACAGCCCCAAAGAAATGGCCTTGGTTTAGTATCAGGTAAGAACATCCCCAGTACAGTCAATTTTAGAGAACCAGTCAATGGAAGTTAATACTCAAATGAATCGCCTCTCTTGCCATTAAGCTGAGTGTGATTCATTTGAGCTGACAATTCATCGAAAGTCTAGGTGTCTGCTCAAAGATCTGCTCTGCTCTTAAGTCACCTAATAAGAATACTATTACTGTGCCATTTTTTCCCACTTTTTCTGAATAGAAATCTAAATAAATAGCTGCATAACTTTATATGAATATATTTAAGCAAAAATATTTTTTTCTTCTTCTTCTTCAGTCTGTAGGTTTACTTTCCAGTTTGAGAGAAAACTCCAGACTGAAAGAAAGAGAAAATTGGTGACTTATTTAATAATTGTTCATATCAGATACTTAATTATGCTCTGAAATATTGAATTTATGAAAGGAAAATATAACAGTACTGGTTGGCTCAGTAGGCAGTCACATGATCTTTGTCAGCTTTCTTTACTGTCTTTTCAATGTTTCTCTCACTTTGATGAAGAGAATACTATGCACATTACCTGATAGATAAAAGTAGGTGAAAACTAAAAAAAAATATAAGAACTAAAAAATACAGAATTTTATAAAGCTTAAAGAAACTTTGTCAAGGGTGAAAGATTTTTAAAATTTACATCAAAATACAAAACTTAAAAAGTAAAACAAAAAGGGAAGGGAAGGGAAGGGAAGGGAAGGGAAGGGAAGGGAAGGGAAGGGAAGGGAAGGGAAGGGAAGGGAAGGGAAGGGAAGGGAAGGGAAGGGAAGGGAAGGGAAGGGAAGGGAAGGGAAGGGAAGGGAAGGGAAGGGAAGGGAAGGGAAGGGAAGGGAAGGGAAGGGAAGGGAAGGGAAGGGAAGGGAAGGGAAGGGAAGGGAAGGGAAGGGAAGGGAAGGGAAGGGAAGGGAAGGGAAGGGAAGGGAAGGGAAGGGAAGGGAAGGGAAGGGAAGGGAAGGGAAGGGAAGGGAAGGGAAGGGAAGGGAAGGGAAGGGAAGGGAAGGGAAGGGAAGGGAAGGGAAGGGAAGGGAAGGGAAGGGAAGGGAAGGGAAGGGAAGGGAAGGGAAGGGAAGGGAAGGGAAGGGAAGGGAAGGGAAGGGAAGGGAAGGGAAGGGAAGGGAAGGGAAGGGAAGGGAAGGGAAGGGAAGGGAAGGGAAGGGAAGGGAAGGGAAGGGAAGGGAAGGGAAGGGAAGGGAAGGGAAGGGAAGGGAAGGGAAGGGAAGGGAAGGGAAGGGAAGGGAAGGGAAGGGAAGGGAAGGGAAGGGAAGGGAAGGGAAGGGAAGGGAAGGGAAGGGAAGGGAAGGGAAGGGAAGGGAAGGGAAGGGAAGGGAAGGGAAGGGAAGGGAAGGGAAGGGAAGGGAAGGGAAGGGAAGGGAAGGGAAGGGAAGGGAAGGGAAGGGAAGGGAAGGGAAGGGAAGGGAAGGGAAGGGAAGGGAAGGGAAGGGAAGGGAAGGGAAGGGAAGGGAAGGGAAGGGAAGGGAAGGGAAGGGAAGGGAAGGGAAGGGAAGGGAAGGGAAGGGAAGGGAAGGGAAGGGAAGGGAAGGGAAGGGAAGGGAAGGGAAGGGAAGGGAAGGGAAGGGAAGGGAAGGGAAGGGAAGGGAAGGGAAGGGAAGGGAAGGGAAGGGAAGGGAAGGGAAGGGAAGGGAAGGGAAGGGAAGGGAAGGGAAGGGAAGGGAAGGGAAGGGAAGGGAAG
>NW_020799091.1:33389069-33446042 GCF_003259725.1 Athene cunicularia | reverse complement strand
GAGGAGAGGAGAGGAGAGGAGAGGAGAGGAGAGGAGAGGAGAGGAGACCTTATTGCACCTTTTCAATATATAAAGGGGACTATAAGAAACATAGAGAGAAACTTTTTACCAGGGCCTGTAGTGGCAGAACAAGGGGCAAGTATTTTAAACTGTAAGAGGGTAGATTTATATAGGATATAAGGAAGGGTTTTTTTATGGTAAGGGTGATGAGCAATGGAACAGGTTGGCCAAAGAATCTGTAGATGTCTCATCCATGGAAGTGTTCGAAGTCATGTTGGACGGGGCTTTGAGCAACCTGATCTTGTTTAAGATGTCCCTGCCCATGGCAGGGGATTTGGACTAGATGATCTTTAAATGTCCCTTCCAAACCAAACCATTCTACGATTCTATGATTCTATGGTAACTTCTTGGAAAGTTTAATTTCCCCTCCCCTCCTGTGCTTCCTATCCCAGGGAGTCAAATATACATAAGTAAAGCAAGTATTGACTCAAGAAATATTGATACCTGACTAATGACTAACATACATACTCAATATCTGTAATTTTTAGTATATTTTGAGTAATTAATACTACATATAATATTTGAAGTCAATTAAAATATGTTAATTGACAGTCACAGTGCAGGTATTCTTACTAGTATTGCTACTTCTCTTTCACAATATGTAACATTTCAAAAGCTTCTGGTGATCATTTTACATCCTGAATCACTCTGCAAATGTTATGCTTTTATTTATTCACTCAGATACATAAAACAATACATGCATATGTATCCAGGATCTGGCAGCGAAGGCTTATTAGAAAAATTCACAGAAACAAGCTTTAAAGTTAAGTTCTTTGGATTTATCTAATTCTGATTAACTTCAGAGGCTGAGAAAAAGCAAAAACATTTTTCAACAGATCATTACATGCTTTTATTACCCCTAAATTTAAAAGCAAAAGCTTTAATGGTAGCATTGCTTGTGACTTATTACTATGTAGTAACAAGTTTTCATGGTTTGATGAATGCTTTTACATTATATACACATTTTACATACAGTGCGCTTTTTTTTCATGGAAAGTAGACACGTACCATGTTTTCATCATACACTAGCCAGCCCATATCTGCTCTTGCTAAGATGTACTGTCATATTTTGTCAACTGCCCCTTCAATTTATTCTCTTGACTATCTCAAGTATGACACTTCTCTCTGCAACATAAAATGCTTTGCATATATTGTGATTTTCTGTAAGTAATGGTATACATAAATTGCATGCTTCTGTCCAGATGATGGAGTAGAAGAATCATTTTTAGCTTTGGCTAACCAATGTCTTCTCTTGACATAATCCCATATGCTAGTAATACAAGAAAGACTGTTAGCTGGTTGAGAAAGAATGGCATTGTGAGGAACCCTTGTTGTTTTCCCACAGTTTTTAATAGTTTCATTCCTCTAACAGCTTTCTGGAGAGGAGTGCAAAAGCTAGACAAAAGACAGCACATTATTGGAAGAGAGATGGATGTCAGGATGTCATATTAGAAGCAAAGAGACAGACCAGACAGATTAGGGAATCACAGAGGTATATTTTAGTTAAATTTACAGTTTCAGACTAAGGCCATGATTATGATCTGTGACACTCATATCAATTAAGTGTCAGTGAAGGGAGAATCAAGACCACTGAATTCAGTGAAGCTGCTCTTGGTCTACAGCAATGCAACTCTAGAATGGAAGTTCTAAGTTTGTCTTAGAGATTTTTTTAAAAAATCCTCAATCCTCATTTACATACTTTTCACATGGAGTTTCATAACATAAGTGGATTAGTTAGAGGGAGAAAGAAGTCTAGTTCTCCCACGCTGAAAGTGAGGTTGCAGTGACCAGCTGAAGGCAAATACATAGGAGTATTTGAGAAACAAAGTTTTTAATACCTCTGTTGTATATCAAACAGTAAATTTATGTCACCACATAGCCTAGTCAAAGGCCTATGTCACTTGATAGAAAGGGGCAGAGGTGTAGCACAGTTTCCGTACCCAAATTCCAGTGGGATCTCCCACTCCCTATTAATTCCACGTGCTTGTTTGTTTCTCAGCTGCTACATAATCAAGACACATATTTCCTTTATGTATGTTAACCTGCAATATCTGCTGCAAAATATCTTCATTTGGCAAATATTTTAAGTGTCTTGTTAACCTGCTGCATCTATACAGTATCGCTGCTGTCAGAAATAACTGCAAAGCTGTTGACTATGGAAACTATTTATTGCTGCTTTGTTGTTAACTGGAAAAATATTTAACATGTAAATTCTAAATATTTCAAATTAAAAAGTCAAGAAAAAAAGCAGTAAATAATAATTAGAATTCCAGCTTCATACTTCAAAAGGAAAGTTTGTAAGTAACAATCTTGGAAAGAATTGTGACAGTTGTAAAATAACAGCTATGTATTTGGTCCAATAAAATAATCAAAGTAATCACCTAAGTTAACAAAATGTGATACATCTGTCAAACACTGCCAAACACCACACAGAGCTCAATTTCAAAACAGAGGAACCTAATATGAATATCCAGAAACCCATATAGAAGCATACACATGTTGGATGAAGTTCCTAAAAATGAAGGGTGCCCAACTTCAGTCACTGTATTTGTTTGGAAATGGGTTTTCCAGTGTTGTATATTTGAGTAGGTAGATATGAGAGAAGGATATTAACAGATTTGCCAGCACACCTAATCCAAATCTTTTTATTAAATTCAGCATAATTCACCATCTTTGGCTTGTTGCCTCAGAACACTTAATTAATTTGGCCCCTATTTGTGATTTTTGAGGGAAAGATGCCTAGCTTATTAACTAGCTCTACAATATCATAAATCCAGTACCTAAATATGGGGACAGATTCTTGAATTCTCTCCTAGGCACTATTGTAACAATGTAATAGAGAATTTATTTAACAATGTAAAAGGGCCCCTTTCTTCTTTTATGATGACTTATCCAGGAAGGTACAATAATAGGAAGTACAACAATAGGATGGACTTTCCAACTAGGTTAGGGGTTTTTTGGATCCTGTTGTCCCTGCCTGATAAACAGTTCTTTGGGGAGTACAGCTGTTTAGTATTGATTAGAGCTCATCATAGGCTACACTAATCTAGTTAGAAAATCACAAAGCCAGAACAGAACCTGAGCACAAGAGACAATCCAGGCCTAACTAAAAAGGTGTGTGCAACTAAAAGCACGGATGAAGGAACGAACAGAAGATAAATTTTGTATGTCTTTTGAATCCCCTCTACAATTTTCTCATACTTCATGACAATGCTGTTATTTTTTTTGGTTCTTACTATTTGTTCTTGTTGTTTAAATAATTAACTATCATTATTATTATAAATAATCTTATTTTCAAATAAATTTAGTATAATTAATTATAAAAATAAATATTAAAATAATATTGGGTTTACATTTATAACCAGAAGATGGGTAAACCCTTTCTTGCTGAATAAGTTATACCCAAAGAAGCTAGGTACAGTCCTTCTCTGGAACACAAGAAATCTGAAGCATACAATCTTTTTGTGAAACTTTTCTTTCTTATAACCAAATGGGATATGAAGCTCTTGTAAGCCATGTAAATGCCAGACGACTTCTCTTCCTGAGGACATCCGTCCTGGTTCAGCTAGGATAAGGTTAAGTTTCCCCAGCAGAGAGGGGGAAGGGATCTCCAGCCGGGTTATTCATACCATGCTGATGTCAGGTCTGGGTGGGGGAGCGCGGAAAATTTTTCCTGTGTGGCTTTGGTCGCGGGGAGCACGGGGCTGTCTGTAACCATTGCCGTATTTCTCTGTATATCTTCTGTCTTGCCTACTGTTATTGCTGTTCATTGTTGTTATCATTGCTACTGTTGTTGTTCAGATTGTTTATTACACTGTTGTATTAAATTTCTTCTTACTTTAACCCAGGGTTTGGGCCCTACTTGTGTCCGAGGGTGGGGGAGGGACAACGGCAATGTGGTCTCCGGTCCCAGCAGGGCCTAAACCAACACAACATCCAATCTCAAACTGCCTTTCTCTTTTCTTTCTAGTAAGAACTTTGTCCATTAGGTTCTCTATGGCTTAGGGAGGAGGGGAGTAAAAAGCTCTCGCAACCATATTACTGAAATAAAAAATTAATTATGTGGTGAGAAACCAAACAAACGTGCATATATAATACTATAATTCTGTAGCTGCAGTGTTTTTCTCAGTCATGCCTGAGCTTTGTCACAACATAGTAGGAATATGTCCTTGTTTTACTTTTTTAAAAAAATATTTATTTAATGAAGATGATGCATAAAATGAAGACAGAAAAATCCAACATGTTTCAGCTTAGTTTTCCTTCTAGGGGTTATAGAAACTTGTTCCTCTATTCATATTCCTGTTGGCTCCATTAACTGTTGCATTTCTGGTTGCTTAGAATTAACAAAAAATCCCAGAATAACAAACTCAGGAGTTTGTGTCTTTTTACCTCATTGCAGCTCCCACAGTTTCTGCTTAATTCAGAATCCTGAACGATTTTCTGTTTCACACAACAGGTTAATACCAGATTAACAAATCCACCCAACTCCCTTTCTTTTCAACCTCAGGGTGGAATTATTTTTCTTCTGCAACTGTCTTCTCTGGCATGCCCAATGCATGCTTGTGGCATCTTCATCTATTATCAGTAGCATGAGTCAGCACAGGAGCTGAAGCTGACTCATAGTGACAGCACTTGACTGATGCTATATTGCTAAGTACCCAGACGCTTCTTGACAGAATTTTCTTTTATAAGCGATTTGAATATATCTGATGCTGGTAGGCTACTTAAATGTGAGATACTGAACCTCTTGAATCAAAAAAAATTAAACTGATTTGGTGGCTGAGGTATTACAAAGAAAAACATCTGCTATAGCCTGAATTGCAAAATCTGCTTTTATTGTTTGTAGCTATTCTAGTAATATTTTTGTCTCACCTTCTTGCATAACAGAAATGAGGAGGTAGATAAAAAAGACAGGGTGAATATATGGGAAGATGTCTTACAGAAGAAAGACCAGCTTTTCTACTCTTTGTTTGTCCTTTTTTATGACAGTATTGTCTTTAGATCTCCTAAATCCTTTATCATAATTCTCCCTAAAGTCCCCCAACCAGTAGAAAAAATAACAAAAATAATACTTCCAGCAGCAATTTAGCTTGTAAATAAGTTCCAATTAAAACCCCAATCCTTAAATTGGCAGCATGTTGTGAGCTAATGAACCAACAGAGAGCCCCACTGATTTGAGATAGGATAACATTCAGGCCCCAGTTTTAAATAGGCAGCCTGTGGGCAAACTGTTATAACCATATGGAGCTCCACTGACTTCACATAGGGTAAAGTCGAGAGCCTGATCCTGCATAGGGCCATCACAGTACTGACAATCCTGACTTCAAAAGGAAGATCCAGATTCATCCCACAAAACTTTAGAGATCTGAGGCATAAAATTTAGGAGTAAAGTGCCCTTAGGCTACAGTCACCCTCCGGAGAACTGAGACCTGAGGTCCCTACTGATTATGCAGAGAAACAACAGCTTCACAGATCCTAAATCAAAAGCATAAATTTAAATTAAACAAATTTAGACTTTGCTTTATAAACTTCTTCAGGGGAGTAATCATAATTTGATTTGTTTCTGTGATGTCTTTATGACCTTTTAAATGGAATAAATGCATATGGATACAAATAACTGGATTACTAAAACTTTTAAAGTGGCCACTCTGACTAAAGTTATTATATATTAATACATAATCTTCCATATCTTATTTCTATGAGCATGGGTGTAAACAGTTTGCTGATGCTGTTCAGTTCATCATAATAATTATCTTTTATAAATATAGAAAGTACCTCATCACACTGATATCTAATCATTGTTTATGTAAGTTACTATGGCAACCTCTGACATAATTTTAAAACACACAGAGAAATCAAAATCTATCTTAGTCTAAACAGTCTGTATGTTTCATCCCATCCCCTGCAACATGAGAAAACTGTAAAGCATCTCTAACTCCTTCTATCCTCCTTTTGACATTACAATAAAACACACTGGGATGAGCAGATTTTCACAGGAAAACACAGAATTTCCTTATTACAAAGCATCTTTCTTGTTTAGCTCAAACTCTACCAACAGCAATAATTTTCAAGAAGGTTTTCTGTTTGTTTGTTTGTTTGTTTGTTTGTTTGAAAATGAGATTAATAAAGACAATTTAATTAATATGACTATAATGAAAAGATAGTGTGGATCAAAGTAATGGGACCAAATAACCATCTGGATAAGGTGCATTTAAGAGCATACTTCAGCCATTAAAAAAAAAAAAAATATCCACAAAAAATTTTGCATTGTTTTCAGAGCACATATGGAATTCTTCCCCTACTGAGTTCTCTATATCATGTGAAATAATCCTCCTGCTTTAGGAAGATATAATTTCTTCCCAATTAATACATAATAGAGGAAAGGAGAATCTTTTAAGAGTGAGGGATATATGCTGACCTCTAACATTATTTCCTTTGTTTCTTGGCACTGCACAGTTAACGTTGAAAAAGGAAAAATGATATCTTTAACAGAGAACATACATGGTTCACAATCTGCCCAAATTTTAACGTAATCAAAAATAAAAGTTTCAAACTGCATTACTGTGTCAGCAGCCCCTGTTCTACACAATATAAACATAATTACTTGTTAGAGTAGCATAGTTCTTGGAGTTAAACTGCTAGAAAAGACAGTGTTGCTGGATGAGGGCCAGCAGAGAGGAACAACACCTCCAGATGGATAGGCCAGGCTTTCATCTGATTCCCAGATATCCTCTTGCGTGTCAGGGGATGCACAATCTCCTTCAAAAGTCTTTCAGTCAAAACCTAATAAACACTCAGTGACAAATTGATATGGTACAGTCAGAGACAACCCTGCAGATTGCATCAGACGTATGTGAGCACATAACATCAGCCTTGTACCCCTAAACTCTGGTGAGGAACAGCTAAAAGCAAATAGGCAAAATATACATTCTGAAATCTCTGATTTAATTTTTTTTTTTTAATATAATTTCATACCCGCTTCTGAAAACCAGACTCTTTCTGCATGTTATTGTTTGTAGTACATATGTTCAGTGTTTTAGAGTCCCAGAAGGATCTGTCAGTCAGTGTGGACAGATTTCAGTACATTACAAAGGCTAGTGCATTAGGTCAGATTCACATTAATACAAAGGCCGCTTGACATCAGTCTTGCTACTTTAAAAAAAAACTTTAATGCTGTACTGCCAAGGAATTGAAAAATATACATGAAAATTAAATTCATAACTGAAACACTTCATCAAATCTGTAAACAGAGAAAATATAATGAAAACCAGACTTAGAAATTTATGAGTGAGCAATTTTAGACCAGTTAAAAGAAACATTTTTTCCTGTACTATTTGATATGTGTGCATATGACATTGTAGCAGTATTTAGGGTTATAAATAGAACAGGATCCTCACTAATCACTTTTTTTTTTTTTTTTTTTTTTTTTTTTTTTTTTTTTTTTTTTTTTTTTTTACTCTTAATTGTGGTTTTCCTTCATTTAGGTTATCTATAATGTATAATTAGAGATTGCTGTAAGGCAGCAGTTCATCTCACAAACACCTGACATTTCTAAATTTTCATGACTTATGGTGTCCATTGACCCTCTTAAGCGAATTACTGCCTTAAAATCACCTCTCTGTTTGAAGGAACAACCTTACAAATGCAGAAACCTTTATTTCTGGCAACCTGTGGTGGCATTTGAAATTCCTTTGTATCTGGCCACTTTAATATTTCTTTAGTTGTTAAAACAGTGTAAGGCTTATGCTCTCAATTGATTGCCATATAAATTGTTGTGAGACATTATTTTTCCCCTCTAGTACATCACTTTTCCTTCTTTGCTTGTTTTCTGACTCTGGAACATGTGCAAGACATTTGCATTATTAGAGTTGAATATTATTGCATTATTAGAGTTGAATATTATTATTGCAATTACTGAATATTATTATTTGCATTATTAGAGTTGAATATTATTATTGCTACATATGATTTTGATTTTTGATTTTTTTTCTGTTGTTTTTTCCATGTATTGCAATTTGATTTTTAACACTGATTTCAGTTGTATTATTAGTGAAGCTTGACTAAATGTGATTTGCTTTGACAGTGAAACTACAGGTAAAAATTTTGGAAATACAAATGCTGTGTTAATATTCATAAAAGCTAGATTGCTGCTTTATATTTACTAATAAAAGCATGTTGAAGAGTTGTGAAAACATCCAAAAGTTTCATTGCATCCTGATCTTCATAACCTTTATTCCCAGATAAAAGTGATTCATGATACTACATCAGTCACACACATGGTAAATGAGGTGGTCTGCCAAGGGTGAACAACAGTCTGGGCAGCAAAAACTGAATCTCTATCTTTTTTTTTTTTTTTCTTCAGCTCAGTTTCATTAACTATTGCAGAGATCAATCTCCTTTACCTAGTGCATTTCTGATCACATTTGTGCTAGATGAGAATTCATTAGCATCTGTAAATGTCCCAGACATAGCAATGAGACTTAGCTACTGCTATTTTTAAATTAAGCAATTTAAAAAGAGGTCATAGACATTATTGCAACTTTCCTTTTAGAGTTAAGTACACCAAGAGAGAGAAATCTGTTTCAAAGAAACAGTGGCTGTATCATTGTAAAAATCAGGGGATTGTTTACAGAGACAGGAACACATTTGATGAATTTAGCTTTCATTTTACTAAAGAATTACCTGTGAATAGTTTTTCATTTTGAAAGATATGAACAATTTATACTGTTATAAAAATGTAATGTGCATATATTTTAGTATGAGAGTAATCTTGAACCATTCAATTTAGTTACATCCATAACAATGTAGTATATATTTGAGATTTGATGAATACAACTTTCATGGCCATGGAGATAGGAGAAGGAAGAGAAATTTAATTTATCGAGGTAAGTGCTTACTGTTGCACAGACACATTATTGTGAAATTTTAACTTCTAATAAGCATTCTTATAAGCATATAAATGCTTATAAGCATATTTTTATATAATGCTCATAAAAAATATCAATTCCAGTCCAAACAAACCTGTATGGGGTCCCCAAATATCACAATATTTGTTCACTTCTATAAATTTGAACATTTTTTAGTGTATATGGTTCTGGATATACATACATACATCTGTATGTAGCTATATCTGTACTGGGGCTGTCTGGGATGAAGTTAATTTTCTTCACAGCAGCTTTCATGGTGCTGAGTTTTAGATTTGTGATGGAAACAATACTGATAACATGCTAATGTTTTAACTGCCTACTGGGGCTAACCCACAACAGTATATTAGCCCAGAATTCATGAGATTAACATGAGTTAGTCATTTTTGATAAAGATTTTTTTTTCAATGTTTGCCATATCTGATTATTCAACATTTTCAAACAATGCCTTATAAAGTTGATTTTTCACTATTATTTGCAAGAGTCTGTATGAATTTTGTAGAGGGAGAACAAAAGATTTACTGTGCTTGAACACTAAAAGAATCTTGTATCTCAATCTTATAATCATGTAATGTTATATTTGACAGAATTTCTATAGCCTTGTGGGTTCCAAGAGCTCTACTACATACATACATGACTTGTACCAGTATAGCCATCTATAGCTGACCTCAACACTAAAAGAACTCCAATACTTTTATAATGGGGAAGTTTGGTAACTAGTAGGCTTTGGGATTTTTTTAAGAAATCTTTTTCTGAATAAATAATTTCTACTGATTTCTTGATTGCAATCTTTACAGTCAGCTTTGTGACTAACAAAAAGACTTTAGTTCAATTTATCTCTGTAAGCAAAGAGTAATCATAACATTAATTGTCAAAACCTTGGATGTGGGGGTCTTAAATCCCCTGAAGATGGTTTAGCACCCTTAATTGCAGTCTCCTAAGGAATACATAACTCATGGTGATTTATGTACTTTATGTACATAAGCAGTTTTTCTATTCCATATTATGTAGATAACTACCTAAGAAAAAAAATCCCCACACGCCCACCTCCACCGAAAACCACCTTTTGTATAAATACTTAGTAATTGCAGCTTAAACCAAGGAAGAGACTTAGGGTTTAGACTCCTTTAAGCCTGAGGGGATGGATTCTACCTACATTTGCTTTCTAATGAATTTGTGTCCAGAATGCGTTTTTTTAGTACACTACCCACCATTACAAACCCATTCTTAAAGTTGAATGAAATGGCATTTTGTATTAAAATATCATTGATCAGAAAACTATTGGTGAGAAATTCCTTAAATTTGTTTATTCTGACTGATTACAGCATAAAGATTCTGGTCTCTGCTCTTAGGCCTGGGGTTTCTGGGTGGTGTTTTTTTGTTTTTGTTTTTGTTTTTTTTTGTCACACAGGGGATGCTCATACATCAGAAAAGTACTTCAAGTGGGTGATGGTAGTGGGAGATTTGACTATTAGATATAGACAGATGGGTTTCTGATTTCTGAGAAAACCAGATGGTAAATTGCTTGCTGAGTGCAAAAGCAGTGAACTTCACAAGATGTTCGGAAAAGCAGCTGGTGATCATGGTCTATGGTCCATATCATTAATGATATAGGGAAATGTAGGAAAAACATTCTACAGGCTACATTCAGGCTGCAGTCCACAAAACCAACATTCTGGAGTTCCACCATAGGCTTCTGTGAAATATTTCTAGTCCTACATGTGAGGCTCAGGATGCCAGCAGGAATCAAATGTCTCAATTCATGAATGAGACTGTATTGGAGAGATGAGGCATTTGGGATGTTATGAAGGTGAACAAAAGAGCCTACACAGAAAAACAAGTTGCTCCTTAATCAACATGGAACGAGGTTGCTGGGACTGAAAATTAAAAGGTAATAGAGGAGTATTTAAAATAAAAACCAGGCAAACAGGTAGGTGTTGGGTGATTCCCATACCTGACACTTTCTTTGTAACAAGTCAGAAGAGCTAAATAAATTTTAAGGAAGTGTTAGATCAAGTAAGTATGATCAATGTTAATGTGTCACTGCCTGACATTCACCACAGAGTTCTGAAGAAACACAAATGTGAAGTTGTAGAAACAGAGACCAAAGTGTGTAACCTGTCATCACAAACAGCAACTGTGCCAGAGGACTGTCAGATCACCAATATGACTCACAGGTATAGGAAAGGCTCTGAGGGGAATCCTATGAATTTCAGACAAGTGAGCCTGGCTTCTTTCCCAAGTATCTATCTGGCAGAGTCAGTAATAAAAGATAAAATCACTGAAATCATTAAAATTGGATAAACATAGTGTGTTAGGGAATAATCAGAATGGCTTCTGTAAAAGGAAATGACCTCCCAAAACAAGCTGGTGTTTGACAGGGTTTTGAAGAATAAGTGGATAAGAGAGATAGGATGGGCATGATGTATTTGGAGTTTGAAAAAGTCCTTCTTGGCAAGTCTCTATATCAAATTCAGTAAAGAAAGTAAATTATAACAGGAAAGGTTTATTTCTGGTTAGAAATGAAGTTAAAGAAAGGAAAGCAAGTTCACTTTCTGGGTGGAAAAGAATCACCAGTAAGACTCTCATAAATCAGGACTGGTTTCATTGAACATTTTCATCAATGACTTGGAGTAGGAAGTCTGCAGTGAAACCTCCAAGTTTTCAGGTGATATCAAATTCTTGAGTTTCAATGTAAATAAATGTAAGATGACTCTTCTAGGGAAAAGAATTCTAAATCACAACTGCTGGAATCTGAATTGGAAGTAACAACATAGAAAACAAACCTTGGGGTCAACACTGAGAGTTTTTGGGAAACATCAGTTCCGTATGTAATCAAGAAAAGTGAGTAAGATGTTGGGCACCATCACAAAGGGATTAAAAACAATACAGAGGTTGTTATCTTGCTGCTGGAGAAAACCTTGGAGTGTACATATCTTGACTACTGTGCTTGCTCCACATTTCAAGAAAGACAGAGTGGGCTTATAAAGGGCACAGAAAGAGAAACTGCAATAATTAAGAAGCTGGAAGAGAAGCAGTCCTGCTTTTTTAAATACCATGCCTCAAAAAAGACTAAGACTGGTTGTATCCCAGGTCAGTAGGTTGGTTGTATCCGAGGTCAGTAGGTCCCTAAAAGGCATTGGCTTTCTAGGCATTTTATGAAGAGAAATGATTAAGTCAAAGGAATTTTTAGGAGGTTTAATGTTTCAAGGAAATTTTAGGACTTTTTGATAGGAAATTTAAGTGTTTACTTCAGGACCATCTCTTCAGGGTTAGGTACCTGAAAACTGAATACATTATCTCCAACAAAACTGGTTTCAGTTTCAGATTCAGACACCAAAGGCTTGAATTACTTACCTAAACAAGAGCAAATGAAGGACCTTGTGTCTCTAACACTTTTAGGGTGTCTGATGCACCTGCATAAGTATGGTGGATGTGAGACCATGTACTCTGGAACAGATGGAGGCTAAGAAGTATAAACCGGTACACTTTAAAGTTAGGTACAGAGAATTAAACATCCATTGTACCCTCCTTGTAATTTTAATTTAAAAAAACCCCAAACACAAACAAACAAACAAACAAAAAAACCAAACAAAATTGAAAAATATGTAAGGAAATAATATTAAGAGGCTAAGAAAATATGGCTGTTGTTTCAGTGCATGTAATAGCTGTTTTCTCAATACTTAGTGATTGAAATGATGTCAGATTTTGCTAGAGAACTGAAACAGAAAAATGCAAGTTTTACTCAATCCAAATTAATATCTTGTTATCTACAGGTCCTCTTACAGATTTAACCTTCAGGAATATCCATTTTTGCCCTTGGAATTGCTTGCTGGCTGAAGGTCATAGGCTTTACAATGAAGTATAGTTTACCTGATAAGTATAATAGTTTATAAACAAAAATAGATGATATCTCAAGCAGTAACAAACTTCCTTTTAATAAACAGTTCACCAATTCCTACTAAAGAGATTTCAATACAATATCTCGGTTAACACAGGTGACATGGCTTTTAGTCAGTTATTTCACTTCAAAATGTCACTTTGCTACTCTTGAAAAATAAAATAATGTGTATTTAAGATGAAGTAAAAATTATTATAGTAATAAATGTAAGAGGCATGTAGATAAGAAACATTTTTGGACTACCAAAGAGATGAGCCCTCCCTGGGTTTCACTGTTATACAACATCCTTCCATAAGGTTTTCTTAAATGTTAGTAGAACCCATCTGCATAATTTGGACTGAGATTAGAACACATCTCCTTTCTAGGCTACTGAGGGGGAAGAAAAAAAGGGGAAACCAAAAAAAAAAGAAAGAAAAAAAAAAAAGGAAAGAAAGAAAAGAAAGAAAAGAAAAGAAAGAAAGAAAGAAAGAAAGAAAGAAAGAAAGAAAGAAAGAAAGAAAGAAAGAAAGAAAGAAAGAAAGAAAGAAAGAAAGAAAGAAAGAAAGAAAGAAAGAAAGAAAGAAAAGAAAAGAAAGGTAGGTCAGGACTCTACCTGAGTAGTATAGTGAATAGAACTGATCAGCAAACCTCAATGGACTCATACATTGGAATGTAAAAGCTTTGTAAAATGCTGTTGATTGTGTTTTCCTTCCAGAAAAAAACACAAGGCAAGGAAGGTGGGAACCTTCATCACTGATTGAATGTGATGATTTTTGATATATCTTGAGCTGAACATTTTGGGGTTTATTTTCAAAATACTTTTTAGACTATTCTTTGTTAAAGTGCAGTAAAAAGTAAATTGCCAACACTGATAAAGAAGTATGTATTTTGGGTGAAGTGAAATGTTTTTACTCTGATTTTGATCTTTATTTTCATGGAATATTCAAGTTTCTTTCAAATTCAGAATAAAACCAAATTCTGATATTCTTCGCTAACAGAATCTATAACCCACTCCTCTCCAGTTCAAATAATACAAATAATATAGCTAAGTAGATATAAGTAAGGACACGAAGAAAGGCAAAATTATTAGAATATGGACGAGGAATAATCTCAAAATTATTTATGGGATCACTGATGGGAAGAAGACTCTTAATACTTCTCACTCATTTTATAAATTTTATTTACTGGTTTGATGATAAGAAGTCACATGACTACATGGGGGTTTTTCATACTGTCTGGATAGCTGTATTCTATGTATATTTTAGGCTTCACTTCACTGGACTGTAACTGACTACATTTGGAGGACTAAGAGGTCTGACAGAAAACTTAGATAACAAGCAGGATTCACCTGTCAAGTTAGGATGCTTGTTCCATGCAAGCAGGAAAATTTATTTTTACACAAGATTTAGTAGTCTTTGGGTCCCTGATCTTGGAGTTGTCTATGAAACTCTTCTATCCAATTTTCTGATGTCTTTCTCAAAGGAAAGTTGTGCATTGGACTATATTCATTACAGCTGCTAGATTTATATGAGTTTCATGTAAAAATTGCCATACAGAATAGTAAAAGACAATAATACAGTATGGAGTGTCCTGAGATATTTCTTTCATCCTCTTCTACTGCCAGCCCTCCAGTTCCTCCTTTCCTTTTAACTTTCAGGTCTCCTCCTCTTTCCCAGGGTCTTCTGTCTGCAGTGTTATATGTGATGCAATAAATGAAAATTATCTGTGTCACATCCCACTTTTCAACAGCACATATAGAACAAAGATTAAAATCCTGTCAAGTGTTTTCTTACATAATGTTTTGTGTGTTCTTGATGCAAGACCAGCTCCTTTTCTTGAAAATGATCAAACAGAATTGCACCCACCTCTTACTGAATATTCAAGGTCTGAAATATGTTTGGGGTAGATGGGAAAATACTATCTCAGCTCCCTGTTTGCTGTGTACTCATGCTAGTTTATTTGCTCACTGGACAAAATATGCATCTCTGCACAAGATAAAAGGCCACATGTAAAAGTTAAAAGACAATCTTACCTAACCTAATAATAACATCCAAGGCCATTTAGAGTGATTGCATAGACCTAATTCATTTTGCCATTGAATAATATATTGGAACAGCTTTGCAGTATTTTAATTATTTGATGAGTACGTGGTTTTCTTATCCACATTTTAGAGTTAGATGAGTAATCATTGTCTTGGAGTCAATTAGTCAATGTACCTTTCCATAATTTTTGTTACTCAGTGATAGTCATTTCCTACTGTAGGATGTGACCCTATTTAAAGAATTTTACAATATTTGTCTGGTATCTTCAACCAATAGCATGATGAAAATATTCAGCAAGTAACTCACTAGTTTATGTAAAGTGATATTCTGAATGGAGGAAAAGAATATGAAAGGATAAAGTTTCATTAACTTTTAATACTTTGGGTTTTTTGTCTAACTGGAGTCAGCAAATATTCTGACATAGGAATTATTTAGAAAAGCTATAGCTTTGTGATAAAGTGAACATTAGTCCATTTCACTTTTCTCAATAAATTTTGGATCTCAAGAGTCTTTGACTAAGACTTTTTTTCTGTGCTAAGGCAGTCAAATTTTTGTGAGTAAGAAGATTTTGAAAACAGCTTATTGTGGCTGTTCAAAAAGATTCAGTGGCTTTAGGTGAGAAAGCCACACAGTTATATATGTCTGAAAAAGCTGAAGACACTTGTCTTTACAAAGCAGGCATTCACATACTTAGCTTGGCCCAGTGAATTGACATCATACATGTAGGTGTTTAAAAGCTGGAGAGTCTGAGATAATTGCTTTTTTTCTGCACTAAAAATATAACAGAAAATGTTATCGATTTTTTTCTTTTTGCAGAAGACAAAAGTGGTTATGGTCTGCCATAACCATTTTCTCTGCAAATGAAGAAATATCTATCACATCCTTAAAAGAAGAAAACAATCTGGCTCATTTAGGCATCAACTCTTTTCTCTCATCTGTGAAGGATACTCAACAATAAATTTCAGTTCTGTTTCTTTCCCTGATCATCCCACCTTTCTGAAAGATAGATACTAGCCACTCCGTTCCAGCTAGGTCAGATAACTGTTATTCTTTCAGACAGTGGGATTGCTATAATCAATCACTTTTTCCTGGTTTCCTTAAATGCTTTCTCCTAACTCCACTTAGAATATCAGTGTTTTGGGGTATTTCCTCCCTCTTTGATACCAGATTCTGTAGAAGACCACTACCAGAAGAAGTTGGTAGCAACTACTTTACTTAACTCTTCCCCATCACTGTCTTGGTTCTTTATTCATTAAAAACTATCTCCTTAATCAGTATTGACCCCAAAAAAAATTTTCCCCGACAAAACAGGGCATGCTACTGCCTATAAATAATCCTATTTCTCCCAAATTATGTTTTCTGGTTATATTCAAAAAAATTTCATCAGCCAAGAAGACAATAGAAGTAGCCCTGCAATAATTGTCTTAGTAAATCTATTGTCATTTGTCTTTTTTACATTAACACAAATAACTACCTGGTGATGAGCCAGTTTCTTTCTGTGACTATTCCAGCACTTGTTAGCTTTATTCCTTGTTTAAAGGGTTCACAAACATTGTTTTGAATGTTGGTGTAATACTTAAGACTTACCTGCCGGGTAGAGGTGATACATATGCCTCAGCTTTACTGCCTTGACTATTCACTTTATTCCAAAGCTTAATACAGTTTCTGAATGTCATTGACTCTATAGCAAGCACAAATTTATGATAAAATTACAGGCCACTATATTATGGCTTTCCATTTTTCACTTTGTGCATAATTTAGTGATAACACAGTTGAACTACTTAGGATGCTAATTAATAGAAGACATTATATTATATAAATACATGAAAAATTGTTACTTGAACTCAATTTTCATTCCAAAAAGTTATTACTCAAATATACCACAGTGTATCAGCTACTAACTAACACAAGCCCATTCTGTAAGGACACTGCCTGCTGAAGTGACTCTCATAAAGCAGATTCCAAAATAAGAAACTAAACTTCTCAAGTTCTTTGGTGTTACTTAGATCATCTGCCCATATGAACTACCCAAGGTCATGTGCATGTTTTACCTGAGAGTAGATTACTCTCTTAACATTGCTGTCTCATCAGGTTAAGCCAAAAGAAAACAAGTTTCTGGGTAAATTAGACATCTGCTGGACTGCATTATTGTGGAAAAAAAAAATCCCCATCACTTCAACACAAAATTAAATTTTTAATATTCACCTAAGTTTACTTGATATGAAAAGCATAAAATAACTTGTAACAAGTTATATGTATATTAAACTTGCTATACAAAATGAAGAAGGTATAAACAGACATATGCAACAGTAAAGATGCTGTATGGCATGCAGTAACTTGAATAGAGTTGTAATATATAATAACTTCTTTCACATGTTTACTATCTTTCTGAAAAAAACAGACCCTCAGAAGAATATTGTTCTCAGAATGAGACAGAAACCTCTTGTTGTAAGTAATGTGATTAAAATATAAGGTGAAAAACAAACAAATCCCAAGCATCTAGGCGACTGAGTGTACAGTGCAATGTGGATATGGGTTTTCACAGAATCATACAAACATAGAATGGTGTCCCAATCCAATGTCAGGAGAGGTTTCGATGTGATCCCAAGAGTGAGATTAAGACACAAATGAAGTCAAATGCCGTACACCCAAATCAGTTTTTATTATTAAAAGTGAGAAGTGGTAGCAAGAAGAAAGAATGGAAGGAAAAGAGAGAAGTCAAGCAAGCATCCGGAATACATCTGCAAGAATAGTCAACACCGTGGATCCAGCACCGCCCCTTTGGTCCTCAGTCTTCAGTTATTCGATGGTGGGTGCACCTGGATCTAGCAGCATCCCGTTAGTCTTCTTCGGTGGTTGGTGCACACACAGCAAAGTTCTCTGTCGCCTTTTAAACTAATCATATGATTTGCATGCTAGACAAAGAGAGGCAGGTACTCCACGAACTCATTTCCATGAGCAACTGAATGGGTGGTTGTGGTCACCCTGCCCACCTTTGGTTTTGCATTAGTTCCCACAGATCTGCTGACTTCATGCTTTTTGAGCAATCATCCAGTTTCTAGGGCAAAAATGATCACCTCTCAGTTCTTATCACCACCTCACTGATGAAATTGCAGTTATTAGCAATGCATGCATGGCATCTGGCATACACAATAAAGTCACAAAGTATTGGGTTTATACAATGGCCGGTGATCAGCAGTCCTTCTCCTTGATGAGAAACACCTTGTTTCACTCAGTCCACATTTTTAAGTCTTATCTTAGGAGTCTGTCAATACAACTGCAAGGGAGTGGGAAGGTGCATCCTTCAATACACTTCTGCTTCCTCGGGTAATTCTTTAGACTAATTACAAAGGCCACAGCTGGTCCTTGGTGAATGTTCAGGGCATTACTGACACCAGCCTGTGACTCAAGGCACACACACAAGCAAGCTTTGAAACAATCATCTGACATTTCAGTCTCTCACAAACGGTTTGGGTTGGAAGAGACCTTAATGATCATCTAGTTCCAACTACCCTGCAATCAGCAGGGACACTTTCCACTAGATGAGGTTGGTCAAAGCCCTGTCTAACCTGGCACTGGAGGGGGCATCCACAACCTCTCCGGACAACCTGTTCCAGTGCCTCACCACCCTCACAGTGAGGAGGTATAAGAATTTCTTCCTTATATCTAATCTAAATCTACCCTCTTTCAGTTTAAAACCATTACCCTTGTCCTACCACTACCATCCCTGATAGTTTCTCCCCACCTTTCCTGTGGGCCCCCTTTAGGTACTGGAAGGTTACTATAAGGTTTCCTCAGAACCTTCTCTTCTCCAGGCTGAAAAACGCTAACTCTCTCAGTCTATCCTCATAAGGGAGGTGCTTCGGCCCCCTTGTCATCGTCATGGCCCTCCTCTGGACCTGCTCAAGCAGGTCTATGTCCTTATGCTGGTGCCCCCAGAGCTGGACACAGAACTCCAGGTGGAGTCTCACAAGACCAGAGTAGAGGCAGAGAACCATCTCCCTAAACATTTCTCTTGATGCAGCCGAGGATACAACTAGCTCTTGATGTGTGGAAACAAACTCTACAACTCAGGGAGAGTTAAAAAGTATGTCTATTCCAGCACCAGGGTGCAAGGGGATTTCTCCACAAAGATTGCACACTCATCACACATTTTACCAAAAAAGTTATAGAGTGGATTGCATAATACAAATATACATATACATAACTAAGGCTGGGTTAATTCAAAAGGCTGGTGTCAGCAGTTTATATTCTCTTTGCACCTGCACATTACCTCCTGGTGGTGTTTCAGGGATCTTTTGGAGGAAGGCTCACAGTGTTTCTCACCTTGTGTTTTTCCTCAGAGCATGTACAGATTCTCTTAGACAATTTCTTGAACAACAAGAGAGGTTCCAGCCAGTTTACCACCTCTATCTTATCTAAAAGCACCTGTATAGTAGTTTCTACTCTACATATATATTCTACAAAGACTCAACTTGTTAGAACAAATTTGCTTTCCAAGGACATCACACAGAATTGTCTAGGTTGGAAAAGACCTTCAAGATCATCCAGTCCAAATATTAACCTAGCATTGACAGTTCCCTACTACACCATATCCCTAAGAGTTATGTCACAGAATCACAGAATCACAGAGAATCACCTAGGTTGGAAAGGACCCTGGAGATCATCCAGTCCAACCATTCGCCTAGCACAGTTCCCACCTACAGCATATCCTTAAGCTCTAAATAGACCATACTCTTGAACACCGCCAGGGATGGGGACTCCACCACCTCCCTGAGCAGCCCATTCCAACGCCTAACAACCTGTTCTGTAAAGAAATGCTTCCTAACATCCAGTCTAAACCTTCCCTGGAGCAAATTGCGGCCATTACCTCTTGTTCTATTGCTTGTTACTTGGTTAAATAGACTCATCCCCAGCTCTCTGCAACCTCCTTTCAGGGAACTGTAGAGGGCGATGAGGTCTCCCCTCAGCCTCCTCTTCTCCAGACTAAACACCCCCAGTTCCCTCAGCCGCTTCCCATACGACCTGTGCTCCAGACCCTGCACCAGCTCCGTTGCCCTTCTCTGGACACGCTCGAGTCATTCAATGTCCTTTTTGTAGTGAGGGGCCCAAAACTGAACACAGGAATCGAGGGGCGGCCTCACCAGTGCCAGGAACAGGGGTAAGATCCCTTCCCTGTCCCTGCTGGCCACGCTATTGCTGACACAAGCCAGGATGCCATTGGCCTTCTTGGCCCCCTGGGCACACTGCTGGCTCCTGTTCAGCCGGCTGTCAATCAACTCCCCCAGGTCCCTCTGAGACTGGCAGCTCTCCAGCCACTCCTCCCCAAGCCTGTAGCGCTGCTGGGGGTTGTTGTGGCCCAAGGGCAGCCCCCGGCATTTGGCCTTATGGAAACTCCTCCAGTTGGGCTCAGCCCATGGCTCCAGCCTGTCCAGGTCTCTCTGCAGAGCCTCCCTACCCTCGAGCAGATCAACACTCCCACCCAACTTGGGGTCATCTGCCAACTTCCCAACATCTGCAAGTTCCCTAATCCTCCTTTTGGTGTTAACAAATTTATAGAAACATTTTTTGTTATCCTTAACAGCTGTAGCCAAGTTGAGCTCTAGCTTTGCTTTGGCTCTCCTAATGTTCTTCCTGCACAGCTTCACTACATCTTTATAGTCTTCATTAGAGACCTGGCCCCTTTTCCAAGGGCAGTAGATTCCCTTTTTGTTCCTGAGATCCAGCCAAAGGTCCGTTTAGCCAGGCCGGTCTCCTTCTCCGCCTGCTTGTTTTTCAGCACACGGACAGCCTGCTCCTGTGCCTTTAGGACTTCACTCTTGAAGTATGTCCAGCCTTCCTGGACTCCCATTTCCTCCAAGGCAGCCTCCCAAGTGATTTTGTTAATCAGTCTTTTGAACAGGTCAAAGTTAGCCCTCTGGAAGTTTAATGTGGCAGTTTTACTAACCCTCTGTTTCTCAAAGGATCAAAAATCTGATCATCTCATGATCACTGCACCCTAGATGGCCTCCAGCCTTTACCTGCCCCACAAGCTCTTCCCTGCTCACAAGCAGCAGGTCCATGGGGGCACCTTCCCTGGTCGGCTCACTCACCAGCTGGGTGAGGAAGTTCTCCTCCACACATTCCAGGAACCTCCTGGATTGTTCCCTCTCTGCTGTGTTGTGCTCCCAGCAGATACCCGGGAGGTTAAAGTCCCCCACAAGAACAACGACAAGCGACGGCAAGATCTCTCCCAACTGTTTATAGAAAGCTTCATCCACCTCACTGCTTTGGTTGGGGGGGTATATAGCAGACTCCCACAGCAAGATCTGATTTATTGGCCCTTAACCTAATCCAAACACTCTCAACCCCGTTATCACTATACTTGATTTCTGAGCTGTCATAGCATTCTCACATACAGGGCCAGTTGGGGCAAGCAGGATTATTAAACCATATTTAGAAATCATTATAAGTTGCTATAAGTAAGTTGCAAAGCAGATATCATTTACTTGTATCACTCTCTGGGCTGCAGGACACATTGCTGTCTCATAGTCAGTTTTCCATCTGCTCCTACTCCCAAATCCTTCTCCTCAGGGTTTCTCTCAATCCACTCATTTTCCAGACTGTATTTGTGCATGGGATTGTCTCAATCCATGTGCAGGACCTTGCACTTGGCCTTGTTGAACTTCATGAAGTTTTCATGACGTTCAATATCTCAAGCCTGTCAAAGTCCCTCAGGACATCAATGTGTTTCCTCTAAACTGAAAATGGAATGCAGGTTTGAAACTGTTTTGAAGGAAATGGAAGGCTGAAGTGTAACAATTCTTCATATTGTGTTACCTCTTAATTTCTCAGAAAGTTTGTCCAGTAAGCATTTTTTCTTTCTTTTTTTTTTTTTTTTTTTTTTTTTTTTTTTTTTTTTTTTTTTTTTTTTTAGGAGCTATTCTGTTCATGGTGTAGAAAAGCTAAGGCCTGTTGTCAAAAAACCCACAATTGTAACATTGGCATTAGTATTAAATAGGTGAAGTAGTTTAATGGCAATTTTTGCTCTGTTGAGAAGGAGCTCAAAGTTTTCATGTGCATTTTTATAGAAAAGAGTTGAAGGCAATCTTGTGACTATCATAAACCCAATATTTTGGAGTTGCATGGTTATCTGCACTACAGGTACATGACTTGTTACTTTTACATAACAACCCCATATTCAAGTACTTACAAAAGAAATTCCAGACTACACTGTTGTATGCCATTCTGTAATGAAGTCATGCTTTTGGCTTCTCAATGCTTCTATTACCAAAGCTTCTTAACCAGAAATAGAAAGTGATTTTCATTTGACATTACCTGAGGTAGAACATCACCTTTCCAAAGAGGATTTGCTTGTGTTAGGCTGAATTGAGGCCTGTACTGTACATGATGGCAAAGCTCTTCATTTCCTTATCCTTAAAGTCAACATCTCTTTACTGAGTATGAGTCTGATGCTTGCCCTTCTGTTACATATTTAAGATTCTCTGTAATGTGAAAATAATAATAGAATCTATTAATGATTCTGTTCAATGTATGGAAAATATTTTGCTTATATGTTCATACAAGAAATCTTTGCAAAATATTTGCACTCAAAGCAAAATGTTTTGTAAGTAAAAATGTTACTGTGAATCAAACCTACACAGCTTCTGCCTTTCTCTTCATAACCACCCCACTACAGCCTATGGTGAGAGGGCAGACTATCCCCCTGCAGCCCATGGAAGTCCATGGTCGACCAGATGTCTACCTGCAGCCTGTGGAGAACCTCAGGCCAGAGCAGGTGGTTGTGCCTAAACAAGTCTGGGACTCTGAGGGAAGCCTGTGCTAGAGCACTTCATCTCTGGGAGGACTGTGGCCTGCAGGAGGTACCCATGCTGGAGCAGTTCGGGAAGAGCTTCAAGCCCATGGGAAACATTCATTTCAGAGAAATTTAATGGACTGTCTCCGGTGAGAGGGACATGGTGCTGCAACAAGGGAAGAGTGTGAAGAGTCCTCCCCCAAGGAGGAAGAAGAGGCAGAGACAACAGGTGATGGACTGACTTCAATCCCCATCCCCTACCCCCCTGAGAGGGAGGAAGCAAAGAAATCGAGAATAAAACTTTGCCTGGGAAGAAAGGAGGGGTGAGGGGAAGGTGTTTTTAAGATGTGATTATATTTCTCACTGTCCTACTCTGTTAAATTAAGTGCTGTTTGTGGTGGTGTTTAAATAAAATTGATGCTCTTTTTCTTCCCCTAATGAGTCTGTCTTTTGCCTGTGACCATAATGAGTGATTCATTCCTTCCTGTCCTGATCTCAATTCCTAAGTCTTTTGGGTTTTTTCTCCATTCTTGAGAAGGAAGAAGTGACCAAGTGGCTGAGTGGTCCACAGTTACCCTCTGGACTCAGACAATTACATTCCCATATTCTTATTGTATTTGATTGTCCCAAGAACTCATAACATCAGGTTGTACATCCAAAATACTATTACAGCATTTTTAAAATTAGAGGTAATACACTCACAAGTGTAGGAAAAACTTGGATCTCTTCAGGTTAGAAATCAGAGTGTATGGTGGTATGTCATGAAATAAAAAAGACTGTTTATGAGTCAAGGATTTAGGACATAATCCTTACTCAAGCAATTAAGATTTGGAGCAGAGAGCTAAGTGTGAGACCTATTGGATCTTCTTCTGAGAGCTGCTTAATTCGAACCATTCTTTTGAACATTCCCTTTACTCTCAATCAGATGCAATTCTAAGCATTTCTTGTGTTGCAACATACTTGCTCTACTGAATCATGATGTTCCTTACACATGGCGACAATAAGCTAACAGGAATTCTCTCTATGGCTATACTCTAAAATGCATGTTTCAATCTGGAGAATAGTATAACCTAGCAATTTCTAATAAGATGGTTCTAAAATTTCTACAAGAAAGAGGATATATATTTGGAGAATATATTTGTTTTAGGAATTGAACAATATACAGGATTCCTATGTTAAATAAATTGGCATACGAAAATGATCGTAGCAGTCCACAGAACTATTATAATCTCCTGAACATGGGTGACCTAAAAAAGATAACCTTGGTTGAGTTTATTATATGAAGTGGTCAACTGAGTAGCAAATCTGTCAAGGATTATACTGCTTTTCTTCAATCAATAAAAATAGTTGATTAATACTATCATGATCTTGCTAGTAATCCTGTTCAATTACTTTTTAGTTTGTTGCTATGTCATGATGGGAGCTCATTATTACTGTAAATGGTAATTTTGCTTCCCATAATGATTTACTATTAATCTCATGATTACATACTTGGCTTCCTTTATTAACCACAAAGGAAACCAACAATATATTATTTATAGTAATGGACATCAATTTGGATTTCAGGTGTGTTTTTCTTCTGGTAACTTAACTGTGATAAATAATAAAATATATCTTCTTTGGTAAAGTATTTGAATCCATGGAATGAGCAAATTTGTCCTAAGAAATTACATGCCCTCTACTACAATTGAACAAATAGATAGGGAAGACCTTTATTACTCTGTTTTAGTATAATGGGAAAGCTATGGGCACAGAACAGTAGTAAAATCTTATTTTGAAATTTTCAATGGGCATAAAACAAGAATATATCCAAACATACTGGCTAGCTGTTAAACACTCTTTTAGTAACTTACACTTGTGTGAATAAGACAAAAAGAAAGTCTAGGGCATTAAAATATAAATATGTAGAATAATGGTCTTCAATGAGAAGTATACTCTGCATACGAGGTTGGAATAGAGAAGAAACAGGAGTCAGAGAAGTCAGTTCAAGAGACATGATAAAATGAGAAGGTTTGTATGATTGTTGTGTTCAAATTTCTCTTATCCCAGTGTGCAGAGCAATCCAAAAATCATAGAGTGAATGAAGGGAACTGAACATAGAAATGAATATTCTGACAGTATTGTATTACGTAGGTGTAGGAAGGCTATGCCCATTTGAAATCTATTGAATAAAACATTGTGCAAAGTTATTCATCAAAATATTTTAATATTATTATATAACTTCTATTTTTAGTTTGTTTAAATGCAGATGGATGAGGTTATCAATGCTCTGATTATACTTGGTGATTGATGCACAATTTCAGTTAAAGTTCCCTGTCCCTCTTGTACACACAGGTTATCCACAACCAAATTTTCTTTTGATAAAAGTTGGGTGAGATAGGGAGAAAAACATAACTCAAAACTTGATCTTCAAAAAAAAAGCCACTTGCAGAGGAATTGTCACAAGGAAATATTGATCACAACACTTCCTATGGCTTAAGAAAGAATCAAAAAGGAAGTGGGGGTCTGCTGATATGGGCAACTTGGTTGTAGGCAGTCATTGCAGCGCTGTAGCTTGTGGGGGTTTTAAATAACTGTTGCTCCTCTCCTGCCAATCCCCTAACATTTAGCTTTCAGTTTATTTCGCTCTTTCAAAAATGTTTGTTTTGGGTTTGACTTGTTTTGTTTTTAAATAGCCTCTGTCAACCACAGCTCTTATCCTGATAGTGTCAGAACATGGTTGCCTTACCAAGATTTCATTATTGTTGTTAGTGTTTAAATGTCACTTAACAAAACCACCATGCAATCCTTTGAAAAACAACAAAAACCCAACTCCAATCCAAAATACAGCCTCATCCGAAAGAAGGCAGTGCAATAGCAAGTCAGGTTTCCCTCTTCTACAGTGAAAACATGTAGTGAGGGCTAGTGGCCTCACTCATCAGGGTTCAGCTATATGGATGTCAAAAGAGAGAACTGGAGCATAGCAACATTTAGGAAGATGGCACTGCAGACATATAGGTAAAGAAATCAGACACCATCTCAGAACTTTTCTTTACTAGGTAACAGGTGACAAAGAAAAGCAAGAAGCAACATCAGAGGGGGGAAGAAAGCAAGAACAAACTGGTAGTTTTACAGGAATAAAAAGGCAAGCAGAAAACTTTTTGATCACCGATATGATTTATCCTCATGCCTGAGGGTGTTGGAAAAGCTGTAGAACTTTTTTCAGTATCCATGTCAAACTATACTTTTAAGTTATTTTGAAGAGCAAACCCCAACGTAAATTTTAATCACTTTTGCCCAGTGTTGTACTGTGTGTAGGTCCTTGTTTCCATGTAAGAGAGGACAAAAAGCTTTTCTCCCTTATTTATGAAGCCAGGATAGGACAAGAAAAATGTTTCTCTATGGAGAAAAGATGAGGTTTTCACTCCTCTGCCCCTCCCACCCCCACCAGAAAGTAGGATGCTCTAGCAAATAGCGGAGGGCAAGATCATAGCTCTTATCAATGTCAGTGGCTCGTTATTGCTGTGCATTTATGTTCCAGTATCATCTAATTAGCTCGCTTTGTAATTTACTGACCCAGCTCCACTTAGCATTTTGCGTCACAGAGAAAGGGAAGCCACAGTGCTATTCTGCAACTGCGTACAGCAGTCTGCCATCCACACAGCCTTCGGCACAGTGTGAGGCAGAACCATGCATGCATCAGAGGACATAATTAGAGAGGGTTGCTTATTTGAAAGCAGTCTCAGTTGTAACAGACATTATCACCCCTGATGCAAAAAAGCATCGAATTAAAAGACTAGATCAGCTAGTGTTGCATGTGGGGAGGCTTAGCTATTACACTGTCCATGTAATGCTGTGGTTCATAGGCTACAACCCAGTCTTTGCCCATTTGTTTAAATGACTAAATGGTAACGATGAGATATAAATCCATGGGAATTTCCACATGAAAGAGAACACTGTAAGAAATATATGAGAAGTGTATAAACCACAAAGCAATCAGCAACCACATTTTTTCCTTCCTTCGCTTACATCAGCTATGGTCTCATCCTAGCAAGTGCAATGTCTCTCTGTTCAGATCATTACTTTTCAATTTGCCTAGACTAAATACAACTTTCAGGTCTCTTCAAAAGTGCTTGTTTATAAATATTAATTAGACAATTATATTGATCAAAGATAAATTTAATAGATAAATATTAAATAACTCTTCATAAATAATGGTATTGCAGCTGTATATATCCCCTGAAATCAGAGATCAAGGCAAAGTATTCTGAACATGATGTTTCTCTGTAACAGTCCTTTAATCAGACCAAAATATAAGAAATGGGAGGTGTCAAAAAGAGAAAGGGAGCCAGTTCACAATGGGATGGTTTTGAAAAGTGTGATATGCGAAGACCACAGCATGCTGGGGGTAAAAATTTGACCTCACTGAAGTCTGAGGAAAATCTCTCATTAACTTCTGCAAACTCAGGATTTGTCTCCAGCTGTTTAACCATTATAAAGTGTTTTGTAATCATCAAATCATGGGTGTAATAATTTTCAAAATAAGCCTTTCCAGGCTATGCTAACTCTAGATGATTTGATCTGTAGAACTTAAGGGTTTGTTTTTGAATTAAGGGGTAAAGTGAGTAGGAAAATACTCAGTAAGTGATATGTTTTGCTTGCTATTTTTTTAAAGACACTTATAAGGAAAGAGAAAAATAATATGAGCTGAAGAAAAGAGAAGATTTATGTGTTACCCTGTATTATATCTGAGAGAATAAAACGGTTTCCTTCCTCTCTTACATGGCAATAACTGTCCATCCCTTCTTTTTTCACAGAAACATTGAGATTGGAAAAGACCCTTAAGGTCATCAGGTCTAACCATTAACCTAGCACTGCCAAGTGCACCATTAAACCATGTCCCTAAGTCATGTCTACACATCTTTTAAATATCTCCAGGGGCGGTGACTCAGCCATGTCCCTGGACAGCCTGTTCCAATGCTTGATAATCCTTTTGGTGAAGTAATTTTTCCTAATATCTAACTGAAACCTCCCCTGGTGCAGCTTGAGGCCATTTCCTCTCATCCTATTGCTTGTTACTTGAGAAAAGAGACCAACACCTTTCCTCCTAGCTCTCAACCCTTGAAAAGATTGATCTCCCACTGTCTGATCACACTTTGCTCCCAACATCTCCAGTGCAAAGGTGTCAAGAACGGATCACCCAAATTTTGCAGAAATCTTGGTTCTTGGCGGAAGTTCTCCCTTGAGACTGATTGTAATTCTTATTACCAGTTTGAGCGTCTGTTTGCCAGATATACTCCTCTTAACATTTACAAGCAGGAAAAACTAATGTACAGAACTACCTCAGTCTTGCAACAGTCACTGCACTGGAGTGTAAACAAATTTTATTTTAAAATGAAGCCATCATCCGTTTGTATTTTAGCTTGGAGACTGAATGGTACTTTCATTGAATGTGGATTTTACAACAGTCAAAGGCTAATATTTTATAAATCACTTTTTTTTTTATTTTCCATTCAACATTTCAGATTATTTTTGTAGGTTCAACTCACTCATTTTCTTCCTCTCACTGTAACTGCTCTATTTCCCATCTGAAAGGGAGTCCTGACACATAATTTGCAAGGTGCTCCTCAGCTTTCAAGAGGGATGTGCTGCTGCTGTTGCCTCTATGCCTTCTTGTTCATAGTGTGACTGTATAACAATTTGATGTCCTGGTCTCTAGATAGTCAAGACTGGGAGCCTAACACATGGGGTTCTGGTACCTCATTTTCAGCCTATGATTTCACGTTTCTTTATTCTGGAATGTAATAGAGAGGAGTTTGTGTACATAATGTCCTTGCTTGCATGTGGTGTTATATCACATTTCAGGTTTTCTTCTCATTAAAATCAAGGCATTAGAAAAAATGGATGGCTTGTGCTCAAGTGGTGCCAGTGTCACCTTCATACAGTGTCATCATATGGCTCAGACATACTCAATTTTGACCATGAAAAGAACCTGTTTCTGTGAGGGCCTAAACTTAATCTCCTGTGGACCAAGGCACAGTCCTTTCCATTTTGTTACACAGAAAATAAATTGTTTATGCAAACTGTCATGCTGATATACAGACATACTAGATATATTTTTTCTTCAGCCATTCTCCTACGGAAATTAGTACCATTTCTCTTTCTGTCCCCTCTTACTTCAAAAACTTTTGATATAATTGGCCAGTTTAAAGCAAATTTCACAAAGGAGTAGAGATCTGAAAAATATTATGTTTCTATGAATTTTGAGGAAAATGATGTGATGAGTAAGGGATAGAGAATCTATTAATGTCTTCCCTAAGGGACATCTGGGAATTGACCAGCTGTGCTGTTTGCTAGCCAGCCACAACAGCCATAGCTCTTAACCAGATGCACAGTGTGCTTTCCTTTGCCATGCTAGCAGCAGACAAAAAGAAACAGGATCATGTCTGAGGGCTTACGGTACCTCATAAAAAGAGCTGGGGTTATTGTAACTCATTCCAGAGACATAAAATGGAGAGGAAAGCATTGTGGGTTTGGTGCAGCTAAGGAAGACTGAGGAGACTGCAGTAAGTTTTCTTTCAAAGGAGCTAGCAAAGGACCTGTCAGTAGTGGAGTAAAAATCTTTTGGGAGACAGGACACAGATCCTCAGGGAACCAGTCTTCACTGGTCCTCTGCTCATGGGACAACTGGTTGGAACAATGGTAGCTGCCAGAGCTTGCTTATACTAGATACCATACAAGCCAAATGAAAAAGATATTTTTCCTTCAACCAGACTGTACATGTTGAATGGTCTGAAATGCGATATTAGCAGAAAGTTTATTGCAGAATTTGACTCCATCCATTTGCTAAAAAATTGAAAAATTTTCATGATAGATTTACCAGTGATTATCTCAAATTATAATTTGTCACAATTACACGGCTGAGCACTGACCACTTGCTTTCGGTTGCAGGGAAAGAAGAAATATTCCACAGTGTTTGTGCCTTTTCATTCCATGTAAATTTTAATCAATGATTAATTTTAGTGCGATCAGTTACTTCAGTTGCT
Source organism: Athene cunicularia (assembly GCF_003259725.1). Taxonomy (NCBI): domain Eukaryota; kingdom Metazoa; phylum Chordata; class Aves; order Strigiformes; family Strigidae; genus Athene; species Athene cunicularia. The sequence continues at coordinate 33,416,316 of NW_020799091.1, read as the reverse complement.
ACATGATGGTTCACTTTATCTGTGGGAGTCTAATGAAAGGTTTGTTGCTGATGCCTTAGAGTGACTCTAATAGGTTACAAACTAATGTGAAGATGACAGGGTACTAATGAAGATGCAAGAAAAGCAAGGATAATGTTTACAAATAGTTGTAGTGAGACAGAATGAATCTTTAATGATCGATTTCCAATTAAAGTGCTCAATGGCTGATTGTTAAATAGTGCTGAAATATTCAAGTAACTTTGTAAACTAATAAAATGCAATTTTTAAAATATCATATTGATTTTATGATAAAAAGTATGTAATATATTGGGCAATTTATATGAGAGTAAAATAATGCTTAAATTGGAAATCTATTAGATGCTGGTGAAACAAATCCAGCTTGGGGGTATTTTGTTAGGGTTTTTTGGGGGGGGTTTGGTTTTTGGTTTTGTTTTGTGTTTTGGTTTGGGTTTTTTTTTTATCACTGTTACTATTTATGCTAGCTAAAATCTTATTACAGAAACATACTGTATATGTGTTTTTTAATTTCCCTATCTACAGAAGGAACTATGATTGCTGAAACTGTTAATTTAAGAGGATGTTTAACAATATTTCTATTACATAATCCAGTTATTTTAAGACTTAACAAAAAATGAGCTTCTGCCTTTGTCACTTTACAATAAAAGCCTTAACAGAAATATTTGCAAAACAAAATGTAGCAGCCAGCTCCTTTGTACAACAGAACACACATCTATCACAAGGCATATTAAGCTATTTTCACACTATTCATAAGATGTTAAAAAGTTATATATTTTCTCTACTACAGACTATTTAACTTTTAGGGAAGACTGCCCATGAGGCTTTTATATGAGCTTTTCAACTGACAGTGACAACATTTTGTGCACATATAAATATTTTAATCACCAGATATCATTTCATTCAACATAATGGTAAATTTGTTTCAGGTAGGCTAAAATCTTATGCAAAGATAAAGATTGTTTCAACATACATGTCAAAATTTAGCTTCAGGGAGAATTATCACATTCTTTTTCAAGACAATTTTCTAACTTGCAGAACACAGTTTGAAAAAAAAAATACATTTAGTCTTCAAAAAATTATAAAAATAACACCACAAAAGGCAAAAGAATGTACAAATATACAGAAAAAATGAATGTAAACATAATGTAAAATATTCAGGGCAATATATTAATCCTTGTAAAAAAATATTTTTTAAGAATAAATTAAAATAAATTTATAAATAATCTCATGTTTCTCTTATGTGTATACAAGAACGTAAACAAATTTAAAACTTGGAGGAGGCACTTTGAATTAAACTGAAGCACAGTGGGAAATTAAACAGAGGCTGTTTAAAGGTAAAACAGAAGAAGGTATTGTAGCTTTCTAAGAAAAAAAAAAAAAAAGAAAAAAATACATTGACCCATCAGGTCTCAAGAGATGGATAATTAAGGGTATGATCCTTCAGAACTCATCATCCTGTATTTGTGAGAAAATTGGGCCTTCAGGAGTGGAGTTCTGCAGAGCGAGTATAGGGTGATCCCTCCAATCTGAGCAGTCCTTCTGTTGGGTTGAGTATTTCTGGGGTAGGATAAGATTCTCTACTAGATGCTGTTCCTGTTAAACTAGCTTAAAGGGCCAGAGCTTCTTAAAAAGATCTAAAACCCTCAGATCCAAACCAGCTCTCAGTACTTGTAAATGTCTTCCACAGCTCTCTTCTCAAATGCAGGTGTTGGGAATTTGTCCAGGACAGTCTGAGAACATTCAGAGAGGACCAGAAAGCAGAGCAAGAAAGATACTCACTTCCCTAGTGTGCTTCCCTCTTGGTTACAGTAGCAAAGGGAGGCTTAAAAGGCATGTTTACCTTGCTGAATAAATGAAAGAAAGAGAGCAAGCAGAGAGCTTGTTCATTGCCTCCATTTTGGAGTACTTCACATAGATGCCTCTAAGACAAGTTAGAATTAAGCTGGTCTTAAGAACCAAGGACATAAAACAGTCAGTGCCATTTTTTTCTCCACGGTCAGGCATCAATTTTTCTTTCTCTCTTATTTAGCAGTAGAGGTGTTTAAAGCATGACTGAATCCAGTCTTATACACTGCCTGAAGTCACTCTGTACATACTAACTCATGTGTGCAAATGTACTAGGTAAAAGAAAAAAGTTGAGCTGACTAAAAATCCTATAGCAAAGCCTGCTTAGGGCTTGTTTACAGACATATGGAAGACTACGGTAAAACTTTTCTACAGTGTATAGAGTAAAAATGTATCAGATGCTTTTTCTAGGAGGAAAAATAGAGATTCCTTGTTATCTGCAGAACAGGGTAGTTATGCAGCAACTTGAGTATAAGCAGCAGCTGCAGGCTCTTTAAAAGGAAGTAAAACCAGAAAGGAATATACTGCAGGCCTAAGAGAGGAACAAGTGAGTGCAAACTGAAAATTAATCCCAAGCAAAGGCTAGATGTCACATGTCTATGACTGAGCCTTCAGGACAATCAGGGAAAGAAAATAGTTGCTCAAAATTACTCTTTCTCGGACACATCCACGGTTAAGGTGAAGATGACACTCAGGCAATGTCTACTGGCAATGTCTCAAAGCCTACTGTTGCCAAATCTAACACCCACTGAGTTTATCACTGAAAAAGGACTTGCTAAACAAGAAAAGTGACCAGACAATATTGGTACCCAAGGATATTGCTGGCACTCAGACACAATCTGGGAGTCTAGGGTATTTAAGGAACCTAGGAAAAACAGACAGGCAAAATAGCAAATACACCAGCACCCCACCCCCAATAAATCTTTCTTTTTAATTTAAAATCTGAAGTGCAAAATGAATAAATAACATTGTTTAGAGAAAACATAGTGGATTTTATATATATTACTATAGGTATATAAAACAGCTTATGAAATCTGTGATTACAGCAATAGTTTATGAGAAAAACAAAACAAAACAAAACAAAACAAAAAAACCCCAGATGTTTATACTCAAAGCATTACATTTTATTGTGAAGACCATTAAGATGTGACCAACATATTAGAGATAGAATCTTGTCTAATTTCTCTAACTTCAAAGACTGTATTCCAGTGATGTTTTCAGGACATCTACAGATGGGCACTTTGGCCTAAATACAACTTCTGCAACAGGGGAACAGTATGTTGTTGTAAACCTCTCAATTATTATCTTATTGCTAATATAAAATTGTATTAGTCTATGTAAAATAATTGGATATTATTAATATGAAGCTATTCTAATTTGTGTATGGCAAACATCTATTGCTCAGTCATATTATTCTATTTAAAAAATTAATCTGTCTGATATATAACTGAGCTGGTCTGTTGACCTCTGTCTGGCTCATTTCTCATTTGTGACTCTTCCAACATGTCCCAGTTACTTAAGCGTAACTAAAGTCAATCTGTTCTTATATTTTCTATCATTTTTATTATGCCTTGCTAAGATGCTATCTTAGATGTATTGATGTAAAGTTATTTTTAAGGTTACCTTACACTAGCTAATATCCTAAGACCCACCAGATGAGCTACAGCTGGATAATAGATCTCTAGGGCATCAAGGATCTTGGTCCATTTTAGGACAGCAGCTGGACATAAGAAGCAGGAGGAAGGGAGAATTCTTCGATGTTCTGACACTTTCCCATTCCCAATATACTTTGCAGTGTTGCATCAAAGAATGTACCAAAGATGTTGAAAAGTACCTCATTCCCTGGCATTTGGCTAAAGACATCATCTAATAAATGCATGTTGGGATCAGGTATTCACAGGCAACCATGGAGAAGACAAGAGTCAATGAAATCTTGAAGCAATAAGAATGGTTGCAGGCTTGGCAGGACAAATATTCCTCTTGTGAACAAGAAATTACAAGGCCACTGTCTAGAGTCAGAATCCATAAAGATAATGCCAAAGTCCCTTTTCAAGTAAAGAGGCAGGCAACATTTTTTTTCAGATAGCACTCCAGTACAGAGCCAGAGAGGGGAAATCAGCTTCTCCAAAGAAATAGCACGAGTAAACTTCCTTCAGGTGTTAGTTTGCTAGCCAGGAAAGGAGAGAAATACTGAGACTCCTCTTATAACAACTTATGATCCAACGGGCATTTCCTCACCTCCCTTTTCCTCCCCACAGTTGCTGCTTCTCCTCTGGATGCAGCTGTATGATCAAAGAAAGCCTCACAAAAAGTGACCTTATCTTCTGCAGACGAGGTTGAGCACAAAATCTTTGATAGCACTGGCCCACAAAATGCAACAGGCAGTGAAGTAACTGGCAGTCATAAACTCGGAATATAGTTCTTGTATAAAGACTATGGAAAGAAGCAAGAATTTGGGCAGTTCAGAAGCTAACTGCTGGGGTTGTGGCTCCCACAGTATCTCCTCCCACACAAAGGACAAGAACAGCCTGCACCACACTCCCACTCAACGCTAGCTCCAGAGACGATGCCAGAAGAAAACCAATTATCAGAGACACATGCTGGTTAAGGACAGTGAATTGCAAGGCATGAGACTCTGCAGATGAAGCTGTGTAGGGAAATGTAATCATCAGCTATGCATTTATAAAACCTGGCTCAGTGATTTTGCTCAATATGTGCCCAATCATTGAGTAACATAGCACAAAAATCTGTCACAACCAAAGGGTGCAGTGCTGCAGTGCAATGTATGTGAAACTAGTGCCTGCAACAGCATCACTTAATGTTAACAATAAAAGGCCTGGCTGCAATGTTGTAAATCAAATGCTATTGAAACTCTGTAATATATCAAGTTTAAGCAGCATAACAAAATAATAATAATAAAAAAAAATAACATTTGTTCAGCTGAAAGGCATTCCTTGTTTTCAAATAATGTCATGGTTTAGCTAGTTGGTGTGTGGGTTAATGGAGAAAGGGGCAAGTGTGTACTAGAACCAGTAGGCAAGAACAGTATCAGTTATCAGCCTTGATCACAGAAGAGTTACAGCACACTCCCAGCACCGTTGAGATAATGTGATGGATGCAGAGTCTTTAGCAGCTGAGTGTCAACATACACCACAGGCTGTGTCATAACAATTACTTAGGGTCCAGGGGTAGAAAAGGAAAACAGCACATATCAAGCACAACATTATGAGATACAAAATAATTCAGAGTGACAATGCAAACACTGGATTAACTGAGTTTTTACTTCTTCCCATAATTTTTTGCATAAACATCGGTTAACAAAAGTGTGATCCCTCTGAAATAATAGGAGGAAAGCTATGCTGCTGCATGACCCTTCCCCATCTGCTTCTTTCCATAAGTCTAGATCCAGTCCTGCTGTATCAGTTAGTTTAGGAATAACTTCTTATGCGTGATCCACATGTTACCTTTGGGGAAACACACCACCACCACCACCACCACTCTTCCCCACACTTAGCACATATTCTGTTATGAGTGGATGAGAGAATAATGTTTTCTAATTATTATAAAGTTGAATGTGGGAGTGTTCAGTCATGTAACTCAGCAGAAAGTACATCAGGACAGAATGAAAGCATGCTAGATTTTGGGGTAAGGCCAATAAAGTTAAATGGCACAAGCACTATTCCACAGTGTAAAGGGGATACGCTCCAGGATCCCCATGTACAGACTGTGATTCTAAGTTTTTATAAACTCCCTGAGAGAGACTTTGTTGCTACCCTTATACATTCTGTATTTACAAAATCACAAGTCTGTTACTACATGCTCTAACCACACCTTCTGGCAGCTGTGCTGGCAAATTTTTAGGCATGGAAAATATCATATTGCTCCAAGTTATATGCTGTGGGAAGAAATAGCTGGGGCAACACGTGAAACACAAATGAAGCCATACAAGTTGCGGTTTAGTGTTGAATCCCCAAAGGTATGCCATGTGTCTCACAGTAGAAATAAAACATGGGTTCTGTCCCAAGGAGGTTATGATCCAACTTATATATGAGTTACTGGACAAGAATTTATTTTTTTTTTAAGAGCAAGAGTAGAGCATATGAGATACCTGTATCTTTACAGGAATTGTTATATATGTGTATAACTTTATATGTATAATATAATTTGACTTATCATCATCTTCTTCACCTCTGTCACTTGTTCTATTTTTTTACTTATCTCCCATAAACCTTGGCATTCTGGAGAAATTAATTTTCAGAAAAGATTTATATATGCAATTTCTGTTTTATCTATTGATATATAAATATACAGAAGTTATATGCATATGTCTTTTATGGGCTTACATATAAAACCAGATAAAAAAGTGAAGTGCCTACTAGTAGATATGAAGGTACAAAGAAAAGGTAGTGGCATGCAAGTATTTCAGTATCTGAATTTTAGTGTTAGAAATGTGAATATTAATATGTATTAATATTTAGTGTTAATAATATTAATAGAAAGGTCAGGGGGGAGAAAACAGACAGCTAAAACTAAGTAGAATAAGCCTTTAGATCATTCAGGGAAGAATGATAGAATTGGAAAGGAAAAAAAATGGGTCTTGGGAAGATGGGTAGTGTTTGGAGATTAAACTGATGTATTCACTAGAATTACATAACGATCTGTGCCTAAAGTGTATCTCTATCAATATTTTCAATTAAGACACTTTATTTGTTGCAATAAAGAGAACATCTTTGTACCATTTATTCTGGAAATTCTTCTAAGTCTTAGAAATGGAATTAAAGGCCTTTCATCAACATTATATGGTGTCTTGCTATAATTAAAGCTGTAAAGAATAATTATATGAAAGCTTTGGATATAGATACAAATAGAGTAAGAAGTTAATGGATAATAAGCAGAAATACACTGTATGCCTAGTCATTACCAGTCAAGGGAAAAAAATCTTAATATTAACTGGTCGTTTAGAAATACTATTGAAAACATTTTTTTTGCCTTTGTGAGCAAAGAGCTCAAAAAGAATAAGGAGCAAAAGTGCCTTCATTTATCTGGTTCCAACAGTGCAGACAAGCTGCAGTATAAAAATACCTCTTGTTACCAGCTGCATGGAAATGCTGTATCATCTTGAATTCAGTCATCCCTGATTATACTAGTTAGGTGCTGAAAACTCATTGGATTTCAATAGCAACTAATGAAATCAAATTTCTTCACTTCCTCTGATAATGTAGACCTTCAGCTCTAGCAATTTCAATGTGCTCTCAACTGAAACAATAACTTCAGTTTTAATCACCTTTGCTATTTGTAATGATCAGAAAAAAGATACATATTTTAAGCCATGGGCCACTGAAATGTAGAGATTGTAGATTTCACTCATCCTTTCAGTCTGAAAGAAAAAAAAAAAAAAAAGAAAGGCAAATAGAGGCCATTTGAGAGGTCCTGTATTTTATGTTGAATAAAGCAAGTTGGCGTCTTAATTAGAAAGGAGCAGAAAGAAAAGACTTTCTAAATTCTGAAGTAGGAACCTGCCTACTGTTGCTAAGATTTTAATTGCCAATGACTGGTACTTTCTACTGATCCCATTACCTGATTAATGTTTATTATTATTATTTGTTACTTGCAAAGTGCCTGAGGTGGTGAAGGTACTTCAAAGGGAAAATAAATGATGTGGTCCCTTCCCCAAGGAACATACAGCCTTACAATATGAAAGATGACACAATAAGTGAGAGCAATAAAGAGCAGCGGCAATAGAGTGAGAATAATTACATGGTTACTTAGGTTCATTTTATACACAACTTGATGGTACTGCTATTTGCTTGATTTGTTTCTGCTTTTTTGAGCAGGAAGGAGGATATGGGTATAAGAACAGAGAGGAAATAAAATGGAAAAGCAAAGCAAGGACTTACACCTCTGTGTGTGTGTGTGTGTGCATGTGCATATGTGTGTGTGCAGAGGGTGAGGGGTACAGTAAAACAGAATTGTAGATTAGAAGTTACATCAACAGCAGCTACAAAGTGAGAAGGAAAATGGATGAGATAAATTGTGAGCAAGAAGACTGAAATAAAAAAGGTGAAGAAATAACAGAATGGAGTTTGTTGTCTCATCAGAGTATCTCCAAAGAGTAATCATTTCACATGGCCAAATGAATTTAAGAGAAAGTCAGGATGGAGTCCTGACTCAGTTCTAGAAAACAGGCTTTGGGATAAAATGAAAGTCTGGCATACCATGAACCAGTGGATTAAGGGCTGGTATAACATGCAAGTAACAGTTCCTCTAAAGAACAGCAGTAAGGGAGCATCAGAACTCATAACTTTTTACTTACAATTCTTTTCTCTTTTTGTGAAATGTCTCTCTGCTCTTAGTTACTGTAGGACAGGTGACTTATACAGCTGGACATTGTATCTGCCCTATTATACATACTAGCTTTCAAGTGAATTTCTTCCATTAATTTCTTCATCCAGTTTTGGCTTCTTGCCTCCTGTGGCAATAAATTTCTTACCTTATAAATACGTTTAAAGAAAACTTGTTTTTAAATATTGCTGATCTGATAAATTGAGTAAGTCCATCACAGTGTTTCTCTTTGAAAAAGTGAGAAATCTTAATTCTTCGTTTTCACATAGGTTCATTTACTGCCTAAATTTAGTTTTCCAAAGTGTGACACATAATCCCACATTATATGCCTTAATTTAAATGGAAAATTTCAGCAAAACAAATTTCGATCTGTTATACCAATCCTCAATATTGCTAATTATTGCATGTAATTTATGTTTGTAATTAAATTACAGTATGAAATAAAAAGGTATTATAATGTAAATTGAAAATCTTGCTTATTAACAAATATGTTCAACATTTACTAACTAGTACTTTAATTTAGGGAAAAAAATTAACAATCCATGTGAATAGCTTTTCATTATAAAAGACAGCAATCACGTTTTTAATTTAGGGCTGGGACTGAGTCATAAAGCTGCACTTCCACTTTTCTTTCAGATGTGAATGTTCCCAAAATTTGTGGAGTGGTTTTTTTTTTCTATTTTGTAACTCGTTTTATATCATTTTGCCTACTTCAACTCTTTTTTTTAATGAGTCATTAACATCTGCAAAAATATTTTTTAATATTGCCTCTGCAGACAGAGATTTGTCCTTGCTGAAATATTTCACAAAACAGCTTCCTTAATATCAGAGACATTAACAGGATTGGATTCTTGGACTATCAAGTCAAGTGCCTGTTCTGCCTACAGCCACATACTATAATCCATTTCATAAAATGATAAAGTTTCATATTAGAGTTTGTTCTGATACAACTATTCTTTTAAAAAAGTTGTATACTTTACTCTTCTAGTGGTTAAAAATACTTTTCTAATCTCCACTCTGAAGAAAATATACATCATCAGTTTCTCATTCTTCATGTCATTATTGTTTTTTGTCTTAAATAGCTTTTCCTTTTTTTGTTCTGTATCTATAGACTGACACTTTGTGACAATTTTTCTGTTAGAGTTCACTTTTCTTATCACAGAAATCCTGTTCAGAGTATTTCAGATAAAATCTCATCTGTGTATTTAAGAAGTTCAGTATATATTTTTGTTTCTACCGCCTCATTCAATACATCCTAATATTTTGTTTGCCATTTTCATTGTCACATCTGATGGTATGATGTAGTTAACCAAGGCAGTATTCTTCTGACTGGAAGAACATTACTTTTCTTTTACAATTTATGTAAAAGTTTATTCTTCCTTCACAGAGGCAAACACATCTCAGGGCACAATTCATCTCATCCCAAGGCAGATGTCTAAAAGTGTTTGCAGTACTCAACTTCTGGAAGTGCCTATTTCTCTTTGATGATTGAAAAAGGAGTTTGAGATGATCAGCTCTCATATAAACATCGGAAATATAGCCATCTAACATTAGATGAGCTACATTCCACTCTGTACTAAGAGATAAGTCACTTGAATTTTTGTCTTCTTAATTTTAAATTGAAAATCTCAAAATTTATAAATGAACGCCAATATTCAGACCATTTTGAGCATGCTCTTAAATTTAATTTTATTTTACTCCTCAAGATTATTCAGATTTTCCTGGTGTATTTCATTAGACTTCAGTTTTCACAATGGTCACACAGCTTCAACTTGTCAACAGATGTAATTCAATAAAAATAAACCAAACCAAAACAAAAGATAGATACTTTAAATAATATCTGTCCATCATGTTCTTGCTCTTCAAGAATTCCAAAGTTACTCATTAAATTTTGATAGTTTCTTCTGAGTCATTACACACTGACAACAACAATTCTTTTCATAAAATATTATCCTAGTACAAATCTTCATTTTCTTCTGATAATTTCTATCTGGTACTCTTTCTATTCATTGAAGTCCAGACAGATGAAACCTAATACAATTCTGTTGTCTAGAAAATAAGTTATCAAAGAGAATGAGTTATCTTGTTCTATTGCTTTAGCATTTTTTAACAAACTTTAGTGAATCGATGATGCATTCAATGCCATTATGAGTTTCGTTTTATCTCAAAGACTATAGAAGAAACAAAGTTTTGGTAAGGTCACTAAAAGGCTAAAGTGAAACTGTGTAATATAATGAGAATTTTATAATCAGAAAAACATATATTTTCTTTAATTTTCAAAATAAGTAAGGTTGTTCCCTTTGGAGCTTATACTTCGCCCTTATTTGATATCTCCAATATCAGCTAGAAACACAATGTCATTATTTTTTGGTATCAAAGAACAAAGTAAATCATGTTCCAACTTCTAGATTTTTCTTCTTGGAGATATTCTTCTATCAGCTCTGATATTTTTCTAACCTTTGTATTATTTTTGACCCTGCATTAGTTCATGGAGTTATCTCTGTCATCACTACATGGTTTATCTTCTACTTTCATGACTATGCACCTGCTGAAAACTTAAACAATGCTTTTATCTTTAATCCTTTATAACTTTGCAGCTGCTTTCTCTATAAAATTCTATAATTTCACAACATCTAGACTTCAGATCATACAGCTTCTTATATGAGAATTATGGTCCACTCTCCTGGTTGTTCATTTGTTTCAAGATCAGTTGAAATGTTTCATCTTTTTTAGTTGTGTATATGTAACTCCTAACAGATCCCAATTCAGTGTGACATGCTCCCTCATTTATTCTTCGGAATTTCTTCACATACTTAATACTATTGATTAATTCTAGCATTATTTTATTCCATAAAATAACAATCTTGAAATAAAATATTATACAGTCAAATGCTGTTCTGACTTGACCATAAAAACAGTGGCCATATCTTTTTCCACCACCCAGGATTTTAACGACAACTTAAAGTTTAAAGTCCAGGTTCAGATCAGAGCCATCCACACCTCATTCACTCCTATTTGCACTGTGATGGCTGCCAGAGACTCCTGTGATGTGTCAGTTGTTAACCCTCATATTTTCAGACAATTACTTTCAGTAAGATTTGAAATTATTTCCTACAGTCTGCATACTCCATACCCTCTTTTTTCCTTTCAGTAGATTACAAATGATAAAAATAAGTGTTTTAGACACTGCAGACCCAGTCTTATATATAGTAGGATCTCTATGGCAGAAGAGCTTTTTAATAATTGTGCCAGTGTCCTACTCAGTGGAGTGCTGTATTAACAGTCTCACTGGGCGTCATTCATCTATCCTGTATTAGAAATCCATAACATGTCTAGACACCACTGTAAATGAGGCAGATGCATTTAGTCACAGTTCAACAGTCCAGTGCCAGACACCTGATTCTCTTACCTATCTTCACTGTAGATTGCAAGAACCTTTTCCTGAGGAACACACTCTGATTGGCATGCACAGTGAGAAACTAGCTCATAACAAGCAGCCCTGGAAGAGGCTGCAAAATGTTCTGTTTCATTATGTCTGTATTATCCCCTGTCTACTATCACAGTTTTGGGGCAAATGCCGAACAAAGATATCCTTGCACCATTAGACTCTTGAGCTCCTGGTCTCAGCCTCAACAGTTCTGTGGTAGAGTTCCCATCACTGGAGGTTTTCAAGGTGCAATTGAACAGGGTGCTAGTTAAATTTATCGAGGCTTCCTTTTCCACAAAATTTTGGACCAGATGGTCTTTCAAGGACCCTTTCAAACTGAGCTGGTTTATGATTATATTATTTAATAACTTCACTAGGATATTCTTTAAATACCTGCTCTCAATCATATAATCTGAATCAGAAAGCTTAATTTACCTAAATTTCACTCAGCTAAGATCCAGAAAACCAGACCTATACAAAAGCTATGTAACAGAGTGATCCTGAGTGAGATATGCATTGACATGTAGAAATTGACAGGAAAATTATTTTAGATTCCTCTTTTGGGAACTGACTTTTAAAAAGTAAAAGGATTCCTATTATTCTGATTACTTCCCTTAACTGTAGGAGAACATGGGATGCTCTGCATTCTTTTGACCACATTGCCTTTGTCTAAACCGAACAGTAAGAGTAGTTATGTTTGGCACATTGTTAGCTGGGTTGTGAGGAGGATGGTGTCCTGAGTTCAGCCAGGATAGGGTTAATTTTCACATGAAACTGAGAGGGGCCAGAACCAGGACAGGTGACAGAACTAGCCAAGGGGATATCTGACACCATGTTGAAGTCATGTTTGGTATATAACTGGAGGAGATGGCTGGAGCAGGTGGTGGGTGATCTTGGCTGGGAAAGGGGATAAGCATGTGGTACTGGGTGGTGGGCAATTGCATTGTATATCACTCTTTATATATATGTTTTATTAATTTTGTTGTTAACCGTCTCCTCTTGTGTCTTCTATTAAACTGTCCTTACTTCAACACATGAGGTTTTGAGTTTTTTTTTCTCCCAACTCTCCTCCTCATCCTACTGCATGGAGGAGTGAGCAAGCAGCTGTGTGGTTCTTTGTTAACTGCTGGGCCTAAAGCATGATAGTACTTTTTGGTGCCCAACATGGGGCCTGAGTAATGAGAAGCGATAAAGATAGTAATTGGAAGAGGTAACAGGAAAAGCACAGACTGAAGGCTGTTAGTGGAATCAGATTTGGAATTTTTTTTCTAATCACGGTGAAGGGACGAGGGGTGGATTTTTGTGGATTGTGCTTCTGTATTGTGATAATGTTATTTTTATTTTGTTGTGGGGAAGTTTTTCTTTCTTTTTGTGTTGATGTAAGTGAAGTTTGTGAATATTGTCTCATGCAATGAATGTACACTTTGATGACAATTCTTAAATACATGATTCACAGAGGCAAGGGGTGGGATGTGATGGGTTTGTGTGTGCAGCAAGGGGGTTTTGTAGTGGGGGACTAAGATACAGCAGTAGCCATCTGTGAGAAGCTTCTTGAAAACTCTCCCAGCAACAAGTTGGACCCACCTGTGGCCAAGACCGTGGAAGGGGGGGAGGCGTGCCAGAGGAGAGGCCCATCCTGTATCGCATGGTGAGATGGCAGGACCACCCCCTGCCACCCATGGAGGTCCATGTTGGAGCAGAGGCCGACCTGTGGCCTGTGGAGAACCCCACACCAGAGCAGGCAGCTATGCTTAGAAGAGGCTTGGACTCAGAGGGGAAAAGAAGCCCCCACTGTTGTAGTTCAGCATTGGGAAGACTGCAACATGCCAGGGTGATCTATGTCAGAGCAGCATAGGAATCTCTGCAACCCATGGAAGAACTCACAACAGAGAAACTTCATGGAGGACTGTCTACTGTGGAAGGAGATCCATGGGGAGTGGGAGAAGAATCCATGTAGTGTGTTGGTGTGTCCCTGTGGAGGAAGAAGCAGCAAATTGACTGCAGCCTCCACCCCCTTCCCCCTGTGCCACCAGAAAGGAAGAGGCAGAGAGACTGAGAACAACACTGAGACTGGGATGAAAGGAGAGGTGGAGGGAATGCATTTTTAAGATGTGATCATGTTTTTCACCGCCCGACTCTGTCTGTTAAGTAGTGGTTTTGTCAGTGTTTGAACTAAAGTGATCTTTTTTTTCTTCTTTCCCTAATGAGTCTGGGTTTTGCCCTTGACTATAATGAGTGAGACACCCCTCTCTGTCCTTATCTCGATTCCCAAGCCGTTTGCTTAATTTTCTCCTTCCCAGAGCTGGGGAGGAAGGGGTGAATGAACATCTGTGTTGTGCTCAGTTGCCCACTGGGCTCAAACCACAACAGATGGTCAAATGTAGAGAGAGTTTGACAAAGAGTTTTACTTCTCACTTAGGAAAAAAGTCATGAGGAAAACATGGGGTGCTAAGGCCAGATTGGGATGGAAGTACAGTTCCTGTTCACAGACCCTAGGACTTTGCCTCCAGATTTGGTCTGCAAAGTAAAACAATCATTCCATATGGCCAGAGTTTTCATGGCATAGGTCCAGAACCATGTTCTACAGTATTCTGGGAATTCAACTCATTAGAAGAATGTGTGCAAACTCCAATTTCTGGTGACCTGATATGTGGGCAAGATGACGAACTAACAACAGTATTTGCCAAGTATGTTGAAAAATGCCATCAAAATTCTCAAGGCTAAGGATTATCTGACAGTAATGCAGAAGCATCCCCATATATTGGAGTCAGTGTCCAAGAAAGCAATTTTGGGGACCACATGCACCTCCCGAGATACACTGAAGAGTGAGTCAAGGATAGAGGAGATCAAAAAGCTGGTATGTTGCCTGCTCTGAGACTCTCAGTTCAGACCCCACTGATAAAGCTTTGAAGTTAGACACAAATAGGAAGAGCAGTTATGTAGCATCTTGGCAATGTCTTCTTGAACCTATTGCTCTTGTTTCTAATACATTTCAATTCTAAGCCCTGAGTATCAGTGGAAGTCTGGTAAATATGGAGGTGAGAGGAATTGAAGAGAATTAATTAAATGCTTAAAAGCCCTGACTGTCCACCTAAGAACAGGTGAGTTGCATTAATTTTTCTTTTACCTTAGGTGAAAATAAACCTAATCCCATTCCACAACAGTTGACTCTTCTGACCCCAGATGTTTAATATTTCATAAATGTATCTAGTGGAGCTCTTAAGGTTTGTCTTTATCTCACATAATTCCATTTGAAAATATAAAAATATTCAAAAATAACAAGAAACCTGATCAGTAGGAGGAAGCATGTAATTAGTCTGGCCAAAATACATTTTGAATTTTTGAAATACAGCAAAACGTTCTGATATGTTTAGTTGTTGGCCTAGATTTGGAACAGTTTAGATGATTCAACTCATTGCCATTCTGCCATTCTATCATTGTTATGATTATTCAAAGAACTTCCAAACATGTATTGTGTTAGTGTTTTAGACTTCTGTCTGTTACCACTGATTAAAAGTTAGTTTCCCCAAATCAAAAGGCAGTTTATGAGACATTGTTACTGTAAAATTTATCAACCTTTCTCTGTCCCACTGAGGCTGGATTCATACAGTCAGTGACTCAACATGACCAGTTAAAAAAATCCCAACAACACTTTGTGGCATTTTAGTTAATTTCTCTATTAGGGAAATTACTTTTTTTCTGGTCCCTAATGATGGGTTGACATTCAGTTATGATGTGACTACCTGTATCAGGAGAATTATTAAAGAACATTTCATAGCAGTTTCTTGATATAATTCTGTTGGTGTTTAATTAGTCCAAAGTTAAATGATAAAATGAAGTCTGGATATTTAAGACTATGAATTTCTAAAAATTCTATGTAATCTATAATGTTAATTAAAATGTTTTTCTTATGTGTATGTTTTTGCATCTGACAGTTGAA
Source organism: Athene cunicularia (assembly GCF_003259725.1). Classification (NCBI taxonomy): domain Eukaryota; kingdom Metazoa; phylum Chordata; class Aves; order Strigiformes; family Strigidae; genus Athene; species Athene cunicularia. The sequence goes on along the minus strand of NW_020799091.1, from coordinate 33,400,744 downwards.
ACCTGACAAAGTCTAGAATGGTTTTAGCATCTAAATCCTTCTTTTCTCATAAAAAATCTTACTTGGTGATGCTCATGCTATGTATTGTTTACAAATTACCACCGAATAGCACTTTCATCTGGTGTTCAATACTTCTGCAACATAATGGCTGCATGTTAATAGCGGGTTGTGGTTGCCAACAGCAACAATACTGCTTCAGCATCAAAAAGAAAGTGCCATATTATGAGAGCAGCCAGCCAGATCCTAGTATGCTGGGTCTTCACCATAAATTTCCCAGATGCAGCAGTTGAATAAACAACACCTTTTCCATCGGATACTGTAAGCAGGCAGAGGTCAAACAGTTCAGATGTAAAACTGAAGTGTCAGGGGCTGAGCTCCTTGGAAAAAAGTACAAGTCTGAGGAGGTGCTGTCAAAACAGCCCATCTCAGATTTAGCTACTGCAGCACACTGAGAACACAGCACCCGAAATCCTTTGGGTGGTGTAAAAAAGAGAGTCATTCAATTAATATTCATAAACAAACAAACAAATAAACAAAAACCTTGTCAAATCACAGTTCTCTGAAGCCTGCATAATTTCAATCATTCCTTCTTTGCTAGGAAACCACAGCAGCTTTGAGCTCAGGTTTTGTTCTGTAGTACAAATGCAGAATTAGATTTAAACTGTTGTGATTGAATATTGTTTAATGAAGATGTAAGAATATATTATAGAGTATATCTTATTAAATGTTTGGCTTCATTGTGTGATACACTGATCAAGTTTATCTATTTATTTTTTTAGCTATGTTTGCAAGGAAATGTCCTTAACTTGGCATACACCCATATGAGTTGAGGGAGCTGACTGATGTCATTGTAAGGCCACTCTCAATTATCTTTAAAGGCCATGGTGTTTAGGTGAGGTTCCTAAGGACTGGAAGAAAACAAAAGCCACTTCCATTTTCACGAAGGGCAAGAAGGAGGATCTGGAGAACTACAAGCCAGTCAGCCTCACTGAAGTCCTTGGGTAGGTGACAGAGAAAATAATTATGGAAAATTATTTTAGACACACAAAGGACATGATGGTGACTGCAAACAGCCAATATGTGTTTACAAAGAAGATACCATGCCTGAGCAGCCTGATGGCCTTCCATGATTAAATTAGTAGCTTAGTGGATATGAGAGGAGTAGTGGATTTTTTTTCTTTTTATCTTGACTTTAGTAAGGCTCTTGACACTGTCTCACCATAGGTGGACTGCTAAAGTATAGGCTATATAAGAAGACAGGAACATCGACTGAAAATCATTGAACTGTGAGGCTTAAAGTATGTTGATCAGTGGTGCAAAGTCCAGCTGGAGGCCTGTTACTAGGGGAGTAGCCCAGGCGTCAATATTGGGTCCAATACTGTTTAACATCTTCATTAATGTCCTGGATTCCAGGACAGAGCACAAACTCTCCGCAAATTTTCAGATGATAAACTAGGAGGAGTGATTGATGCACCATAGAGTTCAGTAAAGGGAAATCCTAAGTCTGACACCTGGGGAGAAATAACTCATGCATCAGTACAGGCTGGGAACTTACTGGCTAGAAAGCAACTTTGCAGAAAAGGACTTAGGAGTCCTGGTCTACAACATGTTGACCATGGGCCAGCAATTTACCCTTGCAACTGAGAAGACTGACAGTCTCTATGGTTCCATTATGAGGAGAGTTGCCAGCAGGTGGAGGGAGGTAGTCCTCACTCCATTCACACTCACATTTGGAGTGCTGTGTCCAGTTAAGGATGCCCCATTAAAAGAGAGACAAGGACATATTGGAGTAAGTCCGGCAAAAGGCCAGGAAGATAAAAAAGGGATTGGAATTGGACTGGATTTTTAACTATTGGGCTGGATTTAACAACTGGAATTTTGGATTGCATTTTTTAGTTATAAATTTTCGGGCCAGTGAACAAATTGCTCATTTTTTTAAGATGTGGGAACATTTCACTATGGAAAGTGTACTTTGATAGAAAACACTATAATAAAACTAGGTGTGCTACAGTGGAATACAAAGCCCTATCAGTTATTGGTTGGTTATGATTTTGTTTTTGTTGTTTTATTAGTTTTACATTTTGTTTCATTTTTTGTTGCTTGAGTTGGCTTTCATGATTTTTCCTCTCAGATGTTCACCAATCTTTAAATCAGATACATTATAATAAATGCAATAATGTGTAGCCTGAATCCAAAAGGCCTTAAGATGCCCATGAAAAATTGCTCTCAATATGAATTTTAGGACACAGGTGAAAAACAGGTGTAGAGATCTGGTATGTTGCTGAATGAAATATGGATAGCTCTAAGGGAGGAAGGATAGATGAGAAGCTATTAAATAGCTATTAGGTGTTTATATACATGCCTGTAGTTCTATTCTATTCTATTTACTATTTAGCCTGCCTGAACTTTCTAGCCTATATCCGAGTACAGCACCTTTTGCCTCCTCCCTTTTCCTTAACTGATTCATCCACCCACCAAACTATAGCTGGAATTTGTGAAAATATGATCTTTCAGGTAGATATTAAGTCACCTGGAATGAAGCACTGCATGACACTGTTGACTACATGCACTGTGTGACTACAACTAGAAAAGGGAATAAAATTACAAATCTTGTTTATTGCATCTAATTTGCTTCTCACATCATCATCACAAGTAGTAAAAATTAATGTAAATTATATATATATATGTATACATACATATATATATATATATATGTGCACACTTTCTGGTTCATAACATTTTTGTTCCCATAAAAAATCAAAATAAATCAAAGTAAAAACCTAATTATAGAAGTAATTTTATTTGGAGAATAATGACAACATCTTTGTGCCATCCCCATCTTTCCAGAATCTAATTTTCCCATCAAAATCATGTTCCATCATGTAACAGAAGGCACTAGTCACCAGACCCATTGTGGCAATGTCCTCCAGACCAATCTACATGAGTTGAACAGACTGGTGAAAGTGTCACAGATGGTTCAGTGGTTTAAGTGGCCCACTAAGATGAGGTTGATAGGAAAATGTTTCTAGGTCCAAGTCTGGGTAGGTCTGTTAGCCAGTGTCTCAAGACTGTTCCAGAGACCACAGTAAGATTACATTGATAGGATAGATATGGAATATACTTATATTTTCTGTGTATTACCCATGAAAACTAACATTCAAACACTATTACTTATATATGTTATTGTGGAAAATTCTACCTAGGTAAGAATAGATAGCTTTTGTAACAAACTTTGTGTTTCAAATAATAGATTTTTTTTTCATAACTTGAAGGTACTGTACCTTTTTCTTTTCCCCTAAATATTTCAAACGTCAAAAAAAAAAAAAAAAAAAAAAAAAAAAAAAGTTTAATTAACTGAAGTCATCCAAATTGGTAATTCTTTAGTATGTTTAGTATTTCAGGATAAACAAACTTTTATGTTTTGAACAGCACAACTATGTCTTATTTTTTATGTTTTATTTCTGAAATTTATGAAGTGGTTTCATAAACTATAAACCCACTTTACTATATTTATGAAAGACCAAACTTGAGACCAATTTTTTTTTTTCCATCTGTCATTCCTATATTATCAAAGTAAATTTTTCTGTCAAGATTAATGGAGAACAATATAGAATTACTCTGTTCTATATTAATTTTGATAGCATCTAAAAAGTGCAGGTTAAAACTGAAAATATCTGAAGCAGCAGCACTATGAAGACCTGGAATGTAGGTGATAATACTATAAACCTTTGTACAAGGTGCAGTAGTGGTGCCAAAGCATTACATTTATTCAAAGCATAAGGTTTGGCATAGGAATCAATTTTTACAGTTTAATTGAATGAAAACGACATGTGATGCACTGTAATAAAAATAAGAATCTCTATAGCAAGATTAATATATAGAAAATATTTTTTTTCTTTAAATCTAAGTAGAGATTAAGGTTCATTTTCTTCTTTTTTCTTCATGCATAGCAAGATAGAAAAAAGTAGGTAAAATTATATCTGTACACTCACTTCTGAATATATGTTGGTTCCATTATGGTAGACATTTAGAAATCTTGTGATCTGTTATGAGCTTTCAATACAGATCAGCTGACCACTTAATAAAGCTACTGCATAACATTCATGATCATTTTTTTTACAATAAACTGTTACCATATTTTCCACAATTTTCTTAGGTCCATTGACATTTGTTTTGACTAATTTCTCATAATAGAAACAGTTTTTTATTAATAATTCTGAAACTACTTATCCACATTATATACAGGACAACAGATATTACTGCAAAGAAAGTTGTTCACCTCACAGGCATATTCTGGAACACTTTTTCTCAGGAAGGTACATGGCCAAATATGTCATTCTTAGCCTGTATATACAGAATAGTTCTTCCATAAAATTACTACTTTTTTCGTCACTTCATGAAATATCTGCTTCACTGTCATTGTGTGGAACAGGGGAAAATGTCAGTCATTTACAGAAATGATTGGCATTATAAGCATTCCATTTCACTATCTGATTTTTCCATTTGGTCATTACAAGAAATGTCTGAATATTTCTAGAATTACATAAAATGACTGAATTTACGGCTCTGATCCTATTGTGAAACCTCTTGTACCAATGTTATAAAATCTGAAAAAAAATGGGGAAAAAAATAACATCACCAGGAACTTCTTGCTGAACTTAATTACTGCCCTTTGCAAGGGGATCTTGACAACACTTCTTCTGTTTTAATGCACCTTCAGAAGAATAACCATGTCCTAATATTACCTCAATCACTAGCCAAAGTTTCAATTTTCAACTTTTTGAATTTGCTTTTCCTACCCGTCCCTATCCTATTCCTTAATAAAACCAGAATACAATGTACTACAAATGGATGCAGAGTATTAGTCTCATCTTTCCCTGGGTCATGGAAGATCAAAACACTCTCAAAACGAGATGCCATTGAAACGTATCTGTAGGGTTACAAAGGATATGCTTCTAGTGTGCAGGCAATAATATATTAGATTTACCTGTGGATTTTTTTAAACTTTTGTTTATCTGATTCATTGAGCATATGCATTTGATTCGGAATAAAATGATATTGTATGTCATTTATATGAAACGGTTTGTTTAAAATTATATTGTGCTCTCTCTCTCTCTCTCATCGAAATTTGACCATAAAATTTTCTACAGAACAAATGCTTTGCTGTGATTTGCTACTAATCTAGTAAAAACAAACAAACAAACAAACAAACAAACAAAAAACACAAAAAAACCACAAAAAACAACCCACAACTTGAAAAACCCCACAACTAAAGAATTTCAGAAGTCATAGTTGACACTATAACCTCAAAAGGGTGTACAATGAAAAAAAAAAAAAAAAAAAAAAAAAAAGTAAAAGTTAACCAATAGATTATTTTTTCTCAGAATGAAAGAGCAACAAAACGAAGAGTATTTAGAGAGGTTGCCCATAGCTGAATCTTTTTCTGTGTTTAGTTGGAGTACTGCTATTTTTGTGAAACATAATCTTTTCAAGGAATTTCTTGAGGGATCTAATAGTAAGTTAGAAAAGGAAGAGATGGACTCCTCGGTACAGCCTATAATTAATCTTTACTGTTCGTCTTTTAGACTGCACTCATTATACTTCATTGAGTTTGTATATGTCATCTTAAAAAATCAGGTAGCATAAAGTAGGTACTCAAAAAGTGATTGTTATATCATGAATCACTTTATACACACAGACCATGAATGCATTTAGGCTCATAATTAGAACACTTTTAACATTAAAAGTGGGAACTGCCTTCCAACTAGAGTGCTGATAACAAGAAAACTAAGATTTTGTCATTAATATGAGCACAACTGCTGTGTGAGTTTAAAAGGCTGCTACCTGCCATAATATAAAGGGAGGTACATACCACATACTTACAAATAACAAACTCATTTCCATGAGAGATGAGGAAAAAAGTGGAGCATGGGTTCTCTGCATACATTAAGGGGGAAAGGGATACATCATGCCTTGTCCAGTTGAGTCGGTGGTCATGCTCACCCTGTCCACCTTTGTTCAACAACTCAAACTCTCTCAACCTGTCCTAACAAGGGAGGTGATCCAGCCCTCTGGTCATCTTTGTGATCCTCCTCTGGAACCACTCAAACAGGTCCATGTCCTACTTACGTTGGGGGTCCTAGAGCTGGACGCAGTACTACAGGTGGGGTTGTCTCACAAGAGAGAAGTAGAGGGGCAGAATTAAATTCTTCTCCCTGATGGTCACGGGTGTTTTTATGCAGCCCAAGTCATGATCGACTTTCTGGGCTGTGAGCACACATTGCCAGGTCATGTTGAGCTTCTCATCAACAAACAGACCTGTCCTGGGTTGCAGTGTATTCTATTACCATCCTCATGAGCTGTTGAAATCAGGTGGGGCAGTGTTTCCTTGCCTCCCCTACCCCCATCTACCCCCACCCCCCCGACTATCTTTCTGTTAATGGCCCATCAATGCCATTGCAGCATGACTCATTATCCCATTGTGAGATGCTCCACCCAGAGGGAGAAATCAAGCATTCCATCGTGGATATAATCTGATATTCTGAATACCAGAGACACTCTCTTTTCCACTAGATTTCCAGAGGACAGGAGCTACTTAGCCACCACTGGACTTTCTGAGGAAGAGCAGACCTTCTTTCTACAGGATCACTGCTTCAGGGGGACTCCAGCCACCATTCTGCCAGACTGCTACCACCACCCTGATTAACAGGGTGTCAGGTTGTATCGTGACTCTGTTAGTTTAACCCAGTGTTATCTGACTTTATATTTTTTAATGTTTTTCTTTTTTTAATTTCTCTATTAAATTGTTATTCTGACTTGGTGTCTCCCACTAGTTTGTTTTCAAACTAGCACAAGACCCAATTCCTTCTCGTCAGGGCAGGTCTCAATCTGCTCACCACCCAGCCTGTATTTGTGCTTGGGATTTCCCCGACCTATGTGCACAACTTTCTACATGGCCTTGTTGAATGTCATGAGGTTTGCACAGTCCCACCTCTCAAGCCTGTCAAGGTTCCTTTGGATGGCACATCCCTTCCCTCCAGCTTGTCAGCCACACCACACAGCTTAGTGTCATCGGGAAACTCGCTGAGGGTGCCGTCCATCCCACTGTCCATGTTACCAACAAAAATGTTAAACAATGCTGTTCTAAATACTGACCCCTATGGAACATCTTTCATCACTAATCTCCACTTGGATATTAAGCCATTGACCTTAAGTCTTTGCGTGTGACCATCCAGCCAATTCCTTATCCACTGAATGGTCCCTCCATCAAATCCATGTGTCTCCAATTTAGAGACAAAGATGTCATGTGGGACAGTGTCAAATGCTTTGCACAGATACAGGCAGATGATGTCAGTTATGCTTCCTTTATCCACAAATGCTGTAACTCAATTGTAGAAGGCCGCCAGATTTTTTAGTCACAATTTGCCCTTGCTGAAGCCATGTCGGCTGTCACCAATCACCTCCTTGTTTTCCATGTACCCTACAATAGTTTCCAGGATGATCTGTTTTATTATCTTACCAGGCACAGAGCTGAGACTGACTGGCTTGTAGTTCCCTGGGTCTTCCTTTTTTCCCCTTTTTAAAAAATGAGGGCTATGTTTCCCCTTTTCCAGTCAGAGGGAACTTTACTGGACTGCCAGGATTTCTCAAATATGATGGACAGTGGCTTAACCACTTCATCCTCCAGTTCCCTCAGGACCTGCAGATGCATCTCATCGGGTCACACGGACTTGTGCACCTTCAGGTTCTTTATATGGACTTGAACCTGATCTCCTCCTACAGTGCACTATTTTTAATCCTCCCAGTCCCCACCTTTACCTTCTGTGATTTGGGTGGTGTTGACTGGAGCACTTGCCGGTGAACACTGAGGCAAAAAAGTCATTGAGTATCTCAGCCTTCTCCATGTTCTGGGTAGTCTGGTTTCCTTCCAGAGATAGCCCACATTTTCCCTAGTCTTCCTTTTACCACCAACACACCAGTAGAAGCTTTTCTTGTTGCCCTTGATGTCACTGGCTAGATTTAATTCTATCAGGGCTTTAACTTTCCTAACCTGATTCCTGGCTGTTCAGAGAGTTTCTCTGTATTCCTCCCAGGCGATCTGTTCTTGCTTCTACCCTCTGCATGCTTCCTGTTTCTGTTTGAGTTTGTCCAGGCACTTCTTGTTCATCCATGGAGGCCTCCTGGCATTTTTACATGACTTCCTCTTTGTTGGGATGCTTTACTCCTGAGCTTGGAGGAGGTTCATAATATCCTTGAATATTAACCAGCTTTCTTGGGTCCCTCTTCCCTCCAGGGCTTTATCCCATAGTACTCTACCAGTAAGATCCCTGAAGAGGCCAAAGTCTGCTCTCCTGAAGCCCAGGGTAGTGAGCCTGCTGTAAGCCTTCCTCGCTACCCTATGGATCTTGAACTCCACTATTTCATGGTCACTGCAGACAAGGCTGTTCTTGAGCTTCACACTCCCTACCAGCCCCTCCTTGTGGTGAGAACAAAGTCCAGCACAGCACCTTACCTCATTGGCTCCTCTACCAGTTGGAGAAGGGAGTTATGAACAATGCATTACAGGAACCTCCTGGATTGCTTATGTCCTGCTTTGTTGTCCCTCTAACAGATATTGGGGTGGCTGAAGTCCCTCTTGAGGACCACGGCTTGTGAACATGAGGCTGCTTCTATCTGTCTGTAAAGGGTCTCATCTCCTGGGTCTTCCTGGTCAGATGGCCTGTAGCAGACCCCCACTATAATGTCACCTGTCCCGGTCCTCCCTTTAATCCTCACCCATAAATTCTCAATCAGCTCCTCCATCCCCAGGTACCATGTACTCCAGCTGGTCACTGACATAGAGGGTGACACCTCCTCCTGTCTCTCCTTCCTGTCCCTCCTAAAGAGCTTGTATCCTTCCATTCTAACACTCCAGTCATAGGAGCCTTCCCACCACATCTCTGTCATGCCAATAAGATCATAGGTCTGCAGACATGTCCACATCTCTAAGCCCTCTTGTTTTTTCCCCATGTTAGGTGTGTTTCCATGGACGCATTTAAGTTGGGCCCCTGGTGAATCTGACTTACTGACTGGAGTAGCTGAAATTCCTTATATTGCTCTTCAGGTGCTCTCCTGCTGGCCTGTGATCCCTCTCTGGGCTCTGGGCATCTATTGCTGATGCCGGCATCAAATTGGTAGGAGTAGGATGGATTGAGGTTTCCCTTCCCTGGCAACTTTAGTTTAAAGCCCTCTTCACTAGCTTGGCAAGCCTATGACTGAAGATTGTCTTCCCCTTCTCTAACAGATAGACCCCATCAGCTCCCAGTAGACCAGCTTTCTCAAAGCAAGTCCCATGGTCTAAATAGCCAAACCCCTGGCTGTGGCACCAGTCCCATAAGCATATCCTTTCAAACCCCTTCCCTTGACCGGAAGGATTGATTAAAATACTACTTGCACTCCAGAGTCCTTACTGTTGCTCCCAGGGCTCTGTAATCCTTCTTGATACTCCTCAGACTGTTCCTGGGTGTATCACTGTTGCCCATCTGGAAAAACCGTAGTGGATAATAGTCAGTGGACTGTACCAGGCTTGGTAGTCTCTTGGTGACATTCTTGACACAAGCCCCTGGAAGGCAGCATACCTCTCTAGAGAGTGCATTAGGTAGGTGTGTGCCTCTGTATATCTCGGAAGAGCTGCCTACTACTATCACCCCTCACCTTTTCTTATTTGGGCTGGTTGTTACGTGAAGAACAGATAAGACTGCCTACTCAGCTCCAGCATCTCTCCTGGTGTGAAAGGTCTTTCCTCTTCAGGCAGCAGAGCAGTGAAGTGGTTCTGCAAGGCTGCATGAGGCACTGGGGAAAGTCCCCTACTCCTGCAGGTCCTTGCTGTTGCAAGCTTACATTCTTCCGCATTATTGGCCCCCCCTCCTCTTCTGGTATGCCAGCGGTTTTGGCTGTTTGTCTGTGCAATTTGCTGTGTGTCCGCTGCAGATTGCACTTGGAACCAGTTATCAAACTCCTTCCTAACCTCCTTGATACTACACAGCCTTCTCACCACCTCTGGAGCTCACTGCTGCAGGCGCTCCTCCGCCTGGGCACACCTTCTGCAGGCAGGTCTGCTGCCTGTCCCTGCCCCTGCAGAAAGGTCCAGGCACCTCCTGCAGTCTGAGGTCTGCCCTGCAGCCTCTCCCTTCAGCAGCTCCATCTGGGTGGAGGCATCGGCCACCGCTGGGTTAGATGGTGCAGATACCCCAGATGCATCTGACACCTTTGCTCTTAGACAAGTGCCTGCCATCCTGCTTGAGGTAGGATGAGTGCCCTTTCTAAAGGGCTTTCTAAAAGTCTTTGCAACTCTTGGATAATTCAGTATAAATTTGACAGAGATCATAAAAGCTATGAAATTCCCACAAGTTTCAAGGAGACAGCTACACAGAGAGAAACAAAATTATTAATATCCTCACATCAGGTAAGGTTGTAACATAAACCCACAATTTATTCCAGTTCTACCTACCTACAAAGGAATACATATGGATAATCACTTCTAAGTCAAAAACACAAATCAAAGCTTCCTTGCTTACTTACTTCCTTACTGGTACTTCTACTTCTGTGGTTCTCTTCTACTGTCCAACCTCATGTCTGAAGTGTTTATTCAGAAAACTGATTGGAAGCCTTGCATTTTTAATGCTTTATTTGTTAGGGTTAAAAAATACGAGATTATTTTTGACACCTTTTAGTTAAAAACATTCCAACTCTTTTTTTTATGAATCCTTTAATGATTTTCAGTCGTGTTGCTTTCACAAATTACGTCCTTTGCTTTCCAAAGTGTCCCCGTTGTCAACTGGATATTTGTTTATTCCTTACTTTTAATTAAAACTTGTGAACCTTGATTACTGACATCTTTTTGTTTTATGCACCACACTATGCCTTCACAACCTTAACAAACCAAGAGTAAAATAATATAATTTCTCATTGGTTAGGTGAGTATCTGGTGGATAGCCAGTGTAGCTATCCATCCAGGACATAAGCTGTTACATTTCGCGTCTTCTATTTTTAATCATTTCTTCTCAGAACTTAATAACCATGCACACATCTCTACATAAGAGACCTGAACCTGAAATGACCATATGTTCCAGCAATTCAATATCTCCTGAGAAACAATGACAGTCAATGAAATTATGGCCTATGTTTTAGGCCATATGCAACTGAATTGAGTCCTTGGTCTGTCAGTGGTAGCTGTTCTGCTTTGGCTTGGTAATCTACCTTCTCAAGTCTCCCATCTATCACATTTTTCCGCTTTAACAAACCCATCATGCGGTTTCCTCCTCAGTGGATTTGATGCTTATACCTTCAAGAGGTGAATTTTGACTACTTGTCCAGTTATTCAGCCTCTGTCTATAATTTTTAAGATACTTTATATCACTTTCTTGTCACCATCTGAGCTGCATCGTCACTTCCAGTTGTATCTACAGTCATCCCATAAATTTCAAAAAGCAGCAATTCATATAAAACCATCTTCTTTCAAAACACATTTGAGAATAGTATGCACCCAGAGGTTCTGCATCCTGTCTTCTTTTCTGTTTCTTCTCTTCTGGAGAAAAAATAACTCTGAAATTTAAAATTTTCTGTTCTCCTTCACCATTATAGTGTGCTGGTCACCTAGATTTTAAACTCTTTTTTTTTTTTTTTTTTTTTTTTTT
>NW_020799091.1:33366787-33389019 GCF_003259725.1 Athene cunicularia | reverse complement strand
AAAAAAAAAAAAAAAAAAAAAAAAAGATCCAGAAAATGAGCTATCTTACCCTTTTAAAAGACATAATTCTTAAACTTGCTCATTAACAAAATTATTTTTCAACTTAATGAAATGTATGAATGATATAATACATAAAGTTCAGTGTGAATTCCACCTATATGTAACGTATTTTACACACACAAAATATGCATATAAGAACTGTACATATGAAATATATTTATGAATACTATCATAAGAAGTGAGAGGTTATTTAACTTATTCTAATCTGATCAAAAATAGATACTTTGTACTGTGCTGTAAATATGATGTTTTATGAAAATATTTGTATTCCACCATTATTTAGAATAGATCTTGTATGGTTAATTTTTCAATTATTTTATGGAATCAAATTTTATCCTCAAGGTTTAATAAAAGCTTGTATTTAGGATTAAGATGTTCATCCATTATAACTTTTCAAATTTTTTAGGATCCAGTATGTACCGAAATGAAACTCCAGCCCAACCTATTTGCCTCCTTACTAATACATGCCAGTAACTGCTAGTGACCATGTGTAGCTCTGAATAATTTGCCTTTCCAAGACTATTCCGCATTTGTCATTGATAGGCATTTCCTTTGTCTCATCTTTTGCTTTCAATACATCACAAGCTGAAGTTAAATACCATCACACTGAAAAAAAAAAGCAGCTAGTTATGAACAATTTTCCAAAGTCTTTCTATTAAAATGGGTTGGTAAGTCTTCAAAGGGTCATCTGCAGAACAGAAATGCCACAATATTACAGCTGTGACTACCCAAATTTTCACAATTCCTTTATAAGCATGATTGGAAGAGCTCATTTCAATGTCCACAGAAGGAAAGAGCTGCCATAAAGCAAACATAACATAGGGATACTTGCACAAAGCAACTTGTTTGCAACAGCACCTGGTTCATGCATATACAATGGTTCATGCAGACTACAGATGATTGACATGCAACAATTATTTCCCTGTTATACTTTTTTAGACTGCAATTTAAATTTGGTCTGCAACTCTGTTTCTTAAAAAAAAAAAAAAAAAAAAAAAAAGGAAAGATTTTGTGTTAGTAAAGAGCTCAAGTATCAAAGGCTTATATTTAGAAAAGCATTTCTGCCAAATATCATTGCTTCAATCAGATATTTATCAATTCTCTTCTTTTCATGTTTGTGTTTGGAACAAAATCCTACACGTTTGCTGCAAACAGGGTTTAGGCTTAAAGTCTTCCTTAGTCTTAGGTACATATTTCAAAAAATTGTGTTGTTTTTAGGCAAGAGTGTGTTAGAAGGTGATGAGTAAGCCAGTCATAAAATCATTTTTAAAGAGCTGTGATCATGAATACATTAGTAATAGGCTGGGGATATTAAAAGTATCATAAGGTAGAATTTATGATTCCTTTTAAAGAAGGTGTGACTGTTTAAAAGGTAATTGAGTGCTTGGCTGAACTTGTGTTGTATATCAGGGTTAGCTTCAAACTGAAAACATGAGTATTTCCTAAAGGAAGATTTTGGAATTTGTCAAGAAAAAAAAAATCTGAAGACAGACTAGTGGAATTCAGAAATTATGTCCTGAAAATGTTAGTCATATGCCCCAAACTGCCTTTTCTCAAATAATTTGAACTTCGTCTCTGAACAAATATAACAGTGTCATCTCTTTGTGATGGGAGCAATGTATAATGGGATATTTGGATATCTGTGGATGATACAAGCCAGTTTTTATGATGGTTGATGGTGGGAGAGACTAGGGTATGATCTCCAGTTATAATTTTCTAAAAACCAATATTTTCGCTTTTACATGTGTGGCAGGTGTACCTGCCTAATGAAAATAGGTCTTCTTGGCTGCTGAAATGCAGCAGCTCCTGATTGCCTTTGTTCTTGGGGCTTCACAGCAGTTGGGGCCTTTGGCCAATGGGAGCCGCTATTGACTGCAGGTCAGATAGGGCCTGGGTATCAATGGAGTCCCCTGGGGGAGACATTTGGAGCTTGTCCCCTGGAGCAGCAGCTGCTGTTGAGGACTCTCCCCTTGGGTTGGGACACTGCCCAATGAAACTCCTCGAGATGACTTGGGTGGGGACGCTGCCCTGAGCAGGTCCTAGAGGTTGAAAGTCCTCGTTGTCAGGTGAGTGATAGAGGGTTTTGTTAAACCCCAGGGAGTGGGGCTTTGTTCTTCATTTTCATTTGTCATTAAACCCTAGGAAGTTGTTCTGGTCTCCTCTCACAGTTTGTGGAGGGCTAGTTAATTGTGTTGACAATAAATTTTTAATTTTTGGTGATTGCTTGTTTATTTGAGAGCCTCTGTAACAACATGTTTGTTTCTTCTATATGAACAGGAATTATCCTAGAGAATATAGGTGTTTTTTAATAAAAATACTGTGTTGCAGATAATTCTTTCTTGGATCTAGAATTATTTGGGCAGAAACTTTTCAACAAGATCTAGTCATTACCTCAAGGACAGGGTGTATTACAGAAGAATCTAAAGATAATTTGTGGAACTACATTACAAAATAAATTTTATGCAAGAAATGAACTAATTCCCGGTAGACTTCAGATGTTTCTTAAAGTGCACTGATCTCTATTTTAAGTACTTAACCGAAAAAGATTTCTATAGCATTATTTTTCAGAAGCTGTATGAGATTAGTAGCCTGTATACTTGCCAGTGTAGTTTTATGCAAATATAAGCAACAAATTTACCTATTTACAAATTCATATTAAGACTCGTGTTGTAATTATAACTAACACTAGCTGGAATTATTTCCCCCATAAAAATCTCAAATTTATGAGGAAACAAACAACTTGTATCCAAAATAATTTTGGTTCTGAAATGCAATTGCTGTGAAGACAGACTTCACAAAGCTGCACAGTGAAAGGACTAGATGCAACAATCACAAGTGGTAGGAAGGGCAACTCCAACTAAAAATAAGGAAAAAAAAAATATTTTCCAAGGAAACTGATTAAACATAGGAACAAGATGTCCAAAGAGGCCATCCAATGTCTGAACTCTGAGATTATTAAAACATGCTTTGACAAGGCCCTGAGCAATGTGACCTAATTATGAGTCTAGTTCTGCTTTGAGCAAGCAATTGGATTACATCACTCCTAAAGGTTGTTCCCAACCAAAATTATTCTATGATTCACTAGACAGAAACGATTTGTACTGAAAATTACAAACTGCCTATCTAATGTATCCTTTAATCATGAAGCTAATTGACCAGTCAAGTACAGATAATTTTGGAAAGCAGTATATGCATTTCCAAAAAAAATGAAGATATTTATATTATATTATTTAATTTATATTTCAAAGGATGAATACATGTAATTAATATATTGATGTTAAAGAAGAGGTGTGATGAGGGGATGGGTGTGGAGGGAGAGAAATAAACAATTTTGAGAGAAGGTGGATTATCCTGACAAAATTTAAAAGCGTGTTAGCTCTAAATGTAATATGTAGTAGCAAAAGTAGCTCTTTAATGTAATCTGAGGTACAGAATACTCAAAAAGGAAAAAAAAAAAAAGAACAAATTCTGTGAAAATATCTTGAAGGAAAGTGGCTTCTGCAAGTCATCTGGCTTCAGGAAATGAACTTCTCAGATTAAATTAGTTACGGTATAAATAGATCAAGAACATGTTGTTCTCCTTTTCTTTTTTCTTCATTAAAAAAAAAAAAAAAGGCTAAAAATTAGCTGTTTTGTCAATTTTGGATGCTACAAATTAATATTTTTATTTGCCTTTTACCTTTTTTTTGGCCTAAAGATAAATTCAAACCAACCAGTTAACCATATGCCTTTATCTCAAGAATATCACAATTCAAATGTTCAAGTGTTAAGACATTTTAATAAGTGTCAAAAAGCTCCAACATATTATTTATAGTATCTAGGTAGATAATAGGTTACAACTTTCAGCTGCAAGGGCTGGCTTGAGTGCTAGTATCATATCAGACAATAGAGAAAGAATATTCCAGTGACTGGTGACTGACAAGGATATCTAACACATCTCAAGGAAGAGAAGACCTGAAATTTGAGACACCTGAGACCTGAAAATCCTCACAAAATTTATTAAGGGATTTTTATACACCAAAGTATGTATACACAACCTTGGGCAGATAAATTCCTCACCTGTTTACTAATATTCAGCTATCTGCTCCTTTGCCAAATTAATTTCAAAGAAAATGAATGGAAGTATGCATAGATGCAAGCTGTAGTTTTCTTTAAAGTTCTGATGAGTAATGCCATGCTATAAAGCTTAAAATACCATTAACTGCTAAAAGCTATGGCAGAAATGAAGAATGTGGAAGTTACAGTGTGTACTCAGATGTGATGGCCATTTTAGACATGAGTTGATTTTGTCAGATAAAAGATTGGTGTAAAGATTTAATTTGGAAACCATAAAAATTCGTAATAGGTATATGACATTTCCAAAGGCTCTCAGAATATTTGCACCTTTATTTCCATGTTGTTCTTCTGGTAGGAAATAACCTAATCTTTATATTTTTAATATATTTGCTTTAACATTGTTGTCTTCTACATTTGATGATACTGTTTGTTTGTTTATTTGTTTGTTTGTTTTCCCTAAAGAGCACAAGTGATAACTACTGTGTTAGGCACAGTTTCAGTACAAACCCAGGATGATTCATATAGATCACTCATCCACTCAGAATAACGGATGTAGTCGTTCAGCAAATAATGTAGTATAGAGTTATCAAGCTACTTAACTATATTTTTTCTACTTGACTGCAAAGAGCTTCATATATGTGTATACACATGCATACAAGTGCACAAACATACATATAAAAATATGTGTGTATTTGTATATTTGCTTTAGTTTACTGGTCTTTTCTCTATGCATTTTTTGTTTCATATTTTCATTTTATTCTTTTTATGGGAAAAAACATACTGCCAGCTGCTGGATGGTCTAGGTCTCATGTGAGATTCTTAGGTGTCAGCTGAACTGAAATTTGATGCTATATACTACAGGTCCTTTGAGAAGACATAAATAAACAGCAGTGGGTGAAAACAGAGTTTTCATACCTGCTTTATTGCTGGTACTCCATAGAATTACTGTATTTAAAGACAGCTGTATTGGTTATGCCGTATGTTTTGCAGTCATTAAATAACAGTTATAATGCCTATAGAGGAAAATTTAAAAAACGGAGAAGTTAGCATTATTGTTTCAGCTTAAGTATAAAGACTGAAAATAACAAGATTAAAAATATCCAACTGAATTATTTTAAAATGTCAAGTCTGTGACTAATAGAATAAGCTATGAAGACAACTGTTATTTATTAATATGTTGTAATAAATTTAAAATAAATGTTCCAGTGATAAAATCCTGTCAGTGTAAACCCATTGCAAGTTACAGAAGACAATCTGTTAATAATAATGCAGAAAATCAAGAAATGTTAAGAATTCTTACTTTGCATATGATAAAAAAGTTATAGATTTATATAGATATATATCTCACATGGAGTTAATGAGATATTTCCTGTTCCAAGAGTCTAATTAAAAAGCATCTTTGGATAAATGACATTTAGTCCACAAACACCCAATAATTTTTACCTTATCCTCAGTTCAGGAGTGGGCTGAGGAGATTGCAAAGTATTAATTTTAATATTTGAATATGAAAGAAATACTAGCAGAATGTTAGTGCTGTCCTGGTGTTTAGAAAGAATAAGTGGAATGATAAATAAAAGTAAGCTGTTTAGCATGACAAAAATTTCAAGCAAGTAATAGAAAAAGTAATCTGAGATGGTGTTCATATTTGGATTTGTTTTAGAGGTTAGAAAGATAATGAATCTAACAATCAATGTTTTTTTATCAGAAAATGCAATTGCTCGGATTCAGATATTAAGATATTTATTAGGAATTTGTCATACTACTCTATGATATAAATGTCATATACTGTATGATAAAATGCATTAATTCTGTCTTATACATGCTAAATAAATTTAAAGCTAGTTAAGTTTCCTGGGTTCGGCTAGGATAAGGCTAAATTTCACAAGAAGCTGAAAGGGGGGGCGCAGCCAGGACAGCTGACCCAACCGGCCAAGTGGATATTCAATACTATATTGACATACTGCTCAGTATATAACTGGGGCAGTTGACCAGTGGGAGGAGAGATCACAGCTCAGAAAGGGGCTGACTGTGGGGTACAAGGTGGTGAGCAATTACATTGTGCATCACTCACTTTATAATTTTGTTTTATTAGTTTTATTAATTTCTTCTCTCCTTGTGGTGCCCTATTAAACTGCCCTAATCTCAACCCATGAGGTCTTATCTTTTATTTCTTCCACTTCTTCTCCCCAGCACACCAGTGGGGAGGAGCGACCAAAGCATGGTGCTTTGTTGTCAGCTGGGCCTAAACCACAACGGTAAGTCCTGAATATGCCTCAGTTCAACTTCATATACTTCAATTAGGCACTTTCAACAAAATCAAAGGGCGATTCAGCCAAACAAAGTTCTGAATAAGTCTTAGAGGTTCCTTCCTTTCTCCAACTACGGAGGAACCTTGATGATATAGCTTACATCTACACTAGTGTGCAATACAGTCCAATGTGAGTGCATTAGTATAGCGAAAGCACTGGGGCTGAGAACTTCCTGCCCATGCTATTTATGCGTTGGAGGAAAGGATGACTTTCTGAAATGCCTGATTTCCCCCATGGTTAGACAATTCTGAATAGAAAGCACTTCTAGTTGAGGAAAATGAGACATAGCAGAGACTAGTGTTTAGAAGCTAAGGAAAGACAAGTTCACAGGGGACAAAAGAAATGTTTTAAGCAATTAACACTGAGAGCAAATCAGAAATAGAAGTGATGATTCTCCAAACTTTGAAGACTTCCAATAAAGACTGGAATCTTTGGGGTGTAAGAATTACACTTAGATATGCCAAAGTTAAAAAACAATTGCATCTAGGTGGAGTGTAATCATCAATGTCATATACAGCAAACTATGCTGGATGGCACAATATTTCTTGATCCATGAAGAGTTGAAGAGCAAGACAACATTGTATAATTCCTGCACAAACAGTAATTTGAAAATCTAGTTGAAAATTCAGTTGAGATTTATAACAAGATGACACAGGTGTCAAAGTAGAGAAAAGGGCAGTAAACCAAGATAAGCTCATTTTGCATATGAAGTAGTTATCACAGTTCACCACTTGCATGGCAATGTTAGATTGAAATTGTCTTTTTTAGACAATAAAGTTTACATCTGTTACAGTAACAAGAGTAAAAAACATGCCAGTTATATATATTTTCAAATACTTGTTGCTGTTATCCACTGAAAATAGAAGAATTAGTATGATTGTGTACTGGTTTGCTCCTCCAGGGGAGATTGGAAGAGTCACAAATAATCTTTTCTGAAGAACAGTATCATTTTTTTTGAAAGAGAGCTTAATATTCAGGGGTCTTGACACTCAACCAACTAACTAAAAAAAAAATTATAAAAGATGGAACTTGAAAATCCACTAATCCTTAATGAGTATTAATCTCTTAACTACTTTAAAATAGAGGCACTTTATATTCATGGGGAAATCCTGCACAAGAAATTATGTCCTGAGTTCAACATTAAAGTACCACTGGAATTAGTTTCAATTAAGAAAATTAATCTGAAATTAGTTAGTAAGCATTCTGACATAGCAGAAATTTAATTGTTAATATTCTAAACAGTTCACATTGGGGTTTTTTTATCTGCAAACACTGAGATATATTATGTTTCTACTCTTATTAAATAAGGATGTTTATTCTGATCAGAGTTGGGAAATTGTTTTTCCCCCAATTTTATGCTAGCATGAAAAGAGTCATTATGGGTTTTCTCTATTTATACAATTACTGCACATATTTCTTTCTTTTTTCCACTGAGAAAGAAAAAAATCTTTAGTCTGTCTTAGTATATCCCATTTTATGCACATCAGAGCAATTATTGTCAAAGATTTACTTGAGAATCCACCTTCTTCCATCAAAATGACACAAAACCTTCTCCATCTGCATGTATTTAGAAAAGTGCATGGCCTATAGTAAAACAAGGACAAATAAGTAGCAGATGTCTAACTGTACTCCAGGATCAATAAACTATGCAAAAGGACCATGCCACAGTTTAAACTCTGTAAAGTTTTTTTCTTGTAGAACAAGAAGCATCAAAGATAACATCAGAGATGAATTTTTGTGTGACTTTGAATCTGTTGTGTTTTCAACAATCGGTTTCCTCATGAAAGCCTGGATAGGAAGAGGTACAATATTTTAAACTCAAAACTAAAAAATATATAAGTATAAATATAAGTATTAATCTGTGTATACAAGAATTATGTGTGTTTATATATATACAATGTTATTGATGTCACAATTATAGTTGATAGCATTAAATCATCATTATGCTTATAGTATGTGCTCATGGCATTCCTGGCTAGTCCTTAATTTCTCATAGTCTTTAAGAAACTTTACCAATTCTGCATATCTTTTTGTCTTTATTGCTGTGTTCCCGAATCAGTAATTGTAAAGCCCATGGCAAACTGGAAATGGATGGTTTTGAGCTAATGAGAGGCTTTTGAGGTTATTTGGAGTGCAGAAAGAAGAGGCTAAAGATTAAC
The DNA here is from genome assembly GCF_003259725.1 of Athene cunicularia. Taxonomy (NCBI): domain Eukaryota; kingdom Metazoa; phylum Chordata; class Aves; order Strigiformes; family Strigidae; genus Athene; species Athene cunicularia. The sequence continues at coordinate 33,380,435 of NW_020799091.1, read as the reverse complement.
ATATTCTAGGAGTCTCATACAATTGGACTCAATGTCCTATTTCTGGTAGCTTGTGCTTATGAAGTATGATAGAAAATCAAGACACGTTGCTGTAGCTTAGCTGCACAGAGAGAAAATTGAAAAAGAGATACATAAATATATAGGGCCAAACAGCCTCGTGATTGTCCAGATTCTTCCAAAATGTTGTGATGCTGTTTTGTAGGAGAGTCCAGCCTTAATTCTCTGAAATAAAGGTTTTACTTGTTTCAAAGGCAAAGATTACCTCTAAATCAGAGTAAATATTCTGGTCTTCCATGTGTTCCAGTGTCTCAGTATGTAATAAACTAATGACAAAAAATGAGAAATCCATATTAGTATTTGTGTAATTAAATTCACTTGAGTCATGCACTTTCCTATCCGTTTAAAACTTTACGCATGTTCCTAATATAGGACTATTAATGATAACTAATTGAGCAACCCAGTAAGCCTATGACTTCCATTTAATGTGATAACAGGCAAACATGACCTCCATGTATTTCAATCAACAACCTGGGAACCACAACATTTCTATTGGTTTGTATTCTGTTTATTCTGATTAATTTGATTCTTTTTAGCTGTTAAAACTATATAATTTGATCGAGAGATGATGTGACACTTCCATTAAGATCTGAACGTTACTCACATACTGTACAGTAGAAGATAAAAAATAGACCTGTCTTGCACAGGTTTGCAATACAAAATGACAATGGAGAAATGAAACAGGAAATAAACTTGCTGTAATGCAACAAGCATGTAATGAACATAAACCAGGAATGTTATAAAAGTGTTAATAATTGTTTATTAAATATGAATGTTTACAATTTCCATCAGACAAGTCAGTTTCATTTATCACAGTGTACTTTGGCGACGAAGAAAGCACAACAATGAAGACAATTTATTTGACTTTATTATCTAAACTACTGTGCTTTAATGCTCCTGCTGTTCTAGCTTTCCTAATGTATCTTCTCAAGGATACCATTATGCACCTGCTACTTTTCTATATTTTAAAAAATTTATTATTGGGTTTGCATAGTTATAAGCCACTAGCAATACCCAAATCTTTTCTTAATTTGCCACACACATATCCATTTGAACACTTACATTTATACATCTTTGTAAGGACAAAGTAGATCTGTTCTTCATAGATACCCACTGTTATCTTTGTTATTATGTTTATTTATGAAGCAACAATCACACACTGTATTTGGATTCAAAGAAGGAAACATGAAGGTTCATATAAAGTTATAAAATAGCCACATAGAAAAATCTTATTTCTGAGGATATAAGGACAGAGATGCATCAAGGAAAAAACAATGAACAACAGGATATAAGAAAATGTAAGATAAAATACGAAAGTTTTATTCTGTTTAGTCTAGGTCTTTCAAAATCTTTTATACTGCTTTATTTTCCAGCTACAGTGTCATCCTACTGCTCCCTGGTAAATGCTGACATATCATCTACAGCAACTTATTTGCACTACCTTAGAATGACTCTACTTAGTGCTTGTCATACTGCACCTGTAGTACTGTGTCCAGTTCTGGTCCCCAGACATGGGCAGACTGGAGAAGTTCCAAAGGAGGGCCAGAATGATGATCAAAGGGCTGGGCAACCTGACCTTTGAGGAAAGACTGAAGGAGTCAGGCTTTTACTCTTTGGAGAAGGCTCAGGAGGGTTCTCATCACAGAATTCTAATGCTTAAAGGGTGAGTACAAAGAGGACAGATGTTCTTCATCTCCACAAAGAGCAGATGGAGAAGACAAGGGACAAAGAGACCAAGTTGCACTGGAAGAGGTTTCATCTGGACATAAGAAATAATTTTTTTACAGTGAGTACAATATTCACTGAAACAACTTCCCCAGTGACATGGTAGGGTCCTCATCATGGGAGGATTTCAAGATGTAATTGGATAAGGTGCTACATGGAGCCCTGGCACTTGCGAACGAAGAAGAGAAGGATGAAGAAAATGAGTCAGACAAGGAGGAAGATGTGGAATGGCTGGAAAACAACAGACATATTATGAGCAATCCAAATCGAGTGGCCTCACTATAACAACAGGCTGTAGCTGTTGTAAAGAATTACACCTGCAATGCCAAGGGATTAAGAAACTGTGTGCGTAGCAAAAAGATGAGAAAGTTGGACTGCTGAAAACAGGATGTTTGCCTAGTAGGAGAGTGGCGTGTGGACACCACACTGGGACCAATCATAGAGGGCAAAAGGGCGTGTGGACAAGTAGCTGTAGCCTATTAGCAATCAAGTAGCTGCGCATGTACTTTATGGTGGTCTATAAATTTCTGTGTATCCTTTAATAAAGTAGCATTAACTTGATCACACTGGTCATTTAAGTTGTGTCTTGGACTTACTTCCACGTCAGCAGGAAGATGAAGGTCCACCAAGGCCAGGTTGCCCTAGACCAGGTATTAAAACCAATTCTAAAAAGAAACCCAGAAGGGTCATTGTAGTGGGTGACTCCATTTTGAGGGGTGTCGAAGGCCCAATATGCAGAACAGACACACTTCAAAGGGAAGTCTTCTTCCTCCTTGGGGCCTGGGTAAAGGACCTCACAGTAAAACTCCCCACTCTAGTGAGACCTAAGGACTAATACCTTCTCTGCATTTTTCAGGTGCATAACATTGATATTACCAGGAGAAGTTCAAAATCACTGAAGAGAGATTTCAGGGTCTTGGAGAAACTGGTTAAGGGGTCAGGGGCACACAAATAGTGTTCTCCATCCCATCAGTAGCAGGGATGGATGAGGAAGATTACAGGAGAAATCAAGAGCTGAACTTGTGGCTCCAAGATTGCTGTTACCGGCAACGCTTTGGATTTTTCAGACATAGGATAATATTCAAGATGCCAGATCTTTTGGTATCAGGTAGGATGTACCTGTCCCAGAGGGCGAAAAGGATCTTGGGGCAGGAGTTAGCTGGGCTCACTGAGAGAGCTTTAAACTAGATTGGAAGGAAGAAGGGGGAAAAAAATGGAACTCCCATAAACCCCAGTGAAGATTACCATAGTCTGTGGGCTGTTGTGCCATTGATGACCCTCACCCTGCCATCTCAGTGGAGGCAAGGGATGGAGACATGCAACACAACAAAGATGCAAGGGATATGCATGGATCAATAACTGTGGTAACACCTGGCTGGAACAGGCTGGAATTAGGACCTCTAAATAAAAAAATGGTGCTGGGGACATCAGCCCATCTGAAGCATATGTATACCAATGCACACAGCATGGGTAACAAACAGGAGGAGCTTGAAGCCATGATGCAAAAGGAATATTATGATGGATTAGCTATTTCAGAAACATGGTGGGATGTCTGCCATGACTGGAGTGTGCCAGTTGATGACTACAGTGTCTTTAGGAGGGATAGACAAGGAAGGAGAGGTGGTGGGGTGGCTCTGTATGTCAGGGACTGTTATGATTGCCTTGAGCACAAGTATGGTGAAGACAGGGTGGAGTGTCTTTGAGTTAGAATCTCAGGGAAGACCAAGAGGGCAGAGGTTGCAGCAGGAGTCTACTATAGGCCACCCAACCAGTACAGAGAGGTGGATGAAATATTCTATAGGAACTTAGGAGAAATCTCATGAACGCTTGCTCTTGTTCTTGTGGGAGACTTTATCTTCACAGATATCTGCAGGAAATACAACATAGCAGAGTGGGACTAGTCCCGGAGATTCCTGGAATGTGTGGGAGATAACTTCCTGACACAGCTGGTGAGAGAACTGACCAGAGAAGGTGCCCTGCTGGATCTCCTCTTTGTGAACAGAGAAGGACTGGTGGATGATGTGGTGGTTGTCAGCTGAGCAGTGCACTGCCATCATGAAATAATAGATTTCTTTATTCTTTATATAGAGGCCAGGAGACGGGGCAGCAGAACTGACATCCTGGACTTCCAAAGAGCTCACTTTGTCTTGTTTAGGCACCTGCTTGACAGAATCCCTTGGGAGATGGTCCTGAAGTGTATAAGGGGTCCAGGAAGGCTGGGCAATCTTTAAGAAGAAAGTCTTAATGGCACAGGAGCAGGCTGTCCCCAGGTGCTGTAAGAGAAGTCGATGCCAGAGAAGACCACCCTGGCTAAACAGGGAGCTTTGGCTGCAACTCAGGGAGAAAATTAGAGTTTATGGCCTTTGGAAGAAGGTGCTAGCCACTCACAATGATTACAAAGATGCTGTGAGGCTATGCAGGGTGGAAATCAGGAGGTCTAAAGCTCAGATAGAAATTAATCTGACTTCAGTAATCAAGGATAACAAATGTTTCTATGTCAACAGAAAAAGAAAGAGCAGGGAGACCCTCCATGCCCCCCTAGATGCAGGAGGAAACACCTCAGTGAGTGATGAGGAAAAGGGTGAGGTGCTTAATGTCTTCTTTTTCTCTGTCTTTAATAACAAGACTGGTTGTACTGAGGGAATCCAGCCTCCTCAGCCAGAAGACAGGCACTGGGAGAACGACCCCCCCGCAATCCAAGAGGAGACAGTCAGTGACCTGCTGCATCACACCGACACACACAAGTCTATGGGACCGGATAGGTTACACTCGAGGATGCTGAAGGAGCTGGCTGGGGTGCTCACCAAGCCGCTTTCCATCATTTACCAGCAGTCCTGGATGACCAGGGAGGTCCTGAGGGATTGGAAATTGGCCAACGTGATGCCCATATATGAGAAGGGTCAGAATGATGATCTGGGAAATTACAGGCCTGTCAGTTTGACTTTGGTGCCTGGGAAGTTGATGGAGCAACTCATCCTGAGTGCCATCACACAACACATGCAGGACAACCAGATGATCGGTCCCAGTGAGCATGGGTTTATGAAAGGCAGGTCCTGCCTGACAAACCTGATCTCCTTCTACGACAGGGCGACCTGATTACTGGATGAGAAAAAGGCTCTAGATGTTGTTTACCTTGACTTTAGTAAGGCCTTTGACACCATTTCCCAATGCTTTCTCATCACAAAACTGGCTGCTCGTCTCTTGGATGGGCACACACCTCACTGGGTAAAAAACTGTCTGGATGGCCGGGCCCAGAGAGTTGTGGTGAACGGAGTTAAATCCAGTTGGCGGCCGGTCACGAGTGGTGTCCCCCAGGGCTCGGTGTTGGGGCCACTCCTGTGTAACATCTTTATTAATGATCTAGACGAGGGGATCGAGTGCACCGTCAGTCAGTTTGCAGATGACCCCAATTTGGGTGGGAGTGTTGATGTGCTCGAGGGTAGGGAGGCTCTGCAGAGAGACCTGGGCAGGCTGGAGCCATGGGCTGAGCCCAACTGGAGGAGTTTCCATAAGGCCAAATGCCGGGGGCTGCCCTTGGGCCACAACAACCCCCAGCAGCGCTACAGGCTTGGGGAGGAGTGGCTGGAGAGCTGCCAGTCAGAGAGGGACCTGGGGGTGTTGATTGACAGCCGGCTGAACAGGAGCCAGCAGTGTGCCCAGGGGGCCAAGAAGGCCAATGGCATCCTGGCTTGTGTCAGCAATAGCGTGGCCAGCAGGGACAGGGAAGGGATCTTACCCCTGTCCTCGGCACTGGTGAGGCCGCCCCTCGATTCCTGTGTTCAGTTTTGGGCCCCTCACTACAAAAAGGATATTGAATGACTCGAGCGTGTCCAGAGAAGGGCAACGGAGCTGGTGCAGGGTCTGGAGCACAGGTCGTACGGGGAGCGGCTGAGGGAACTGGGGGTGTTTAGTCTGGAGAAGAGGAGGCTGAGGGGAGACCTCATCGCCCTCTACAGCTCCCAGAGCTGGGGATGAGTCTCTTTAACCAAGTAACAAGTGATAGAACAGAGGGCATGTCCTCAAGTTCCGTTAGGGAAGGTTTAGACTGGGTATTAGGAAGTATTTATTTAGACAACAGGTTGTTGGGTGTTGGAATGGGCTGCCCAAGGAGGTGGTGGAGTCCTCATCCCTGGAGGTGTTTAAGAGTCGGGTTCACATAGCGCTGAGGGATCTGGTGTATGTGAGAATGGTCAGTGTTAAGTTAATGGTTGGACTGGATGATCTTCAAGATTGTTTCCAACCTAGATTTTTCTGTGATTCTATAATCTCATCTGGGCTCCCTTTCCCACAAAATGTTGGATCAGGTTATCTTTTCAGGTGCCTTCCAACCTGGGCTGTTTGATTGTATGAAATGAACAATATACCTCATAATTTTTCACCTTTCTTTGTAGTGATACTCATTAAATAAATGCTTATGCTTTGTTTTATTTGATGTAACATTTTTTTCACAGGCAATTTTTCCCTACAGATCCAACAAGAATGGACATAAAAAAGTGTATTTTTAACTTGACAAATTAAGTATCATAGGAAGACTTATCCAGAAATTTTTTTTCTTTTCATCCCTTACAAACTTTGGACTTCTTGCTTATAAAAATTATTATCAAAAACGTTTTGTCATATATTTTATAGGCAGCATAATATTATTGCTTTGTGATTCTTTTATCTCCATGCACTGTTGTTGGCATCAGCTGTTGCCTATGATATGGATTTTTTTCTTTTCCTTTTTTTTTTTTTTTTTCAGGATGCTCATTCTTTGGGTACAGGGAATCATAACACTAAGAATCTTGACAGTTACCTATTAGACAGAATGGAAATGGAGTTAGAATGGAAATGGCAAGACTTTGATACCTGTGTTTACCAGAAATAATTAAATTATTACTACAGATAGTTTTTTTTCTGGCCAAATATTGTAATTTTCTAGAAAGTGCAGAAACCTCTTCTAATAAAGCCCAAGTTATGGCTGATAAGTAATTAATACAAAACATTTTATCAACCTTACTTATGGTCAATTTGTCTTACTGATGCTCTTAGAGAGAGACTGCCTAAATTGCAAGTCACAGGTACACTTAACAATTAAGTATTGTAAATTCGAACTAGATTTTGTGCTTGTAGGCAGAGGTCTGTATATGATAATGGCATGGTCTCATTCTATTTAATAGGATTCTATCAGGTGCAATAATTCAAGGAAATGCAGATCTCCAAGCAAACCCCTCAAAGGATACACTGGTGGTTTTGTGTTTAGAGTAAGGGTAACTGTTGAGGCAGGGACTGCAGTGAACACTTAATATCAGAAAGGTTTGAGCAGAGAGAAGGGAGGGAGGGGAGGGATAACTGAAGAAGGCATCAGGGGAATGAGGTGCAGAGATCTGCATACAGAAAGATGAATGACAAGAGTTTTCACACATGGAGAATGAAGTTCAGACTTGCTTCTGGAAACAGTCTTATTAAGGTACTAATCAGGAGAAGAGTGGGTGGAAAAATACTGAAAAAGGAGATAGCCTGGAGAATACTGTAGAGCTGACAGTAAAGGGGAGAGACAAAATGTTGAAAAAGTAAGAAGTTCAAAAAGTAAAGATGATGAGGAGAATGGGGTAGATACCGCAGGTAGAGAAGGAACAAGGTGATTGAACCAATATGCAGCGGGCAACACTAGAAGGAGGAAGAGATAGCTTTCCTCCTAAACAGTTTATGGTTTATCTGAACAGCAGGAGAGTCAGCAGCATGGTGGTGAGCACTGATAGACAGAAACTGGATTTTTTTGTATTTTGAAGCAGAAATAAGTCTACTGTAACCTTCTGCTATTTCTGTGCATTTATCCCAAGGAACACAGCCACCTAACTCAAACCCCACACTTTATTCAGAATCGTATGATTTCCTTACTTTTAACTCAGAAATGTTGGTTCATCAGAAAGCTTTTCTGATTGTATGACTGATGTGTGGCTACATAATATGCATGTATAGATTATGCATAAAGCATTCAGGACCTGACTAGTGGATTTATCTCAACCCATGTGACAGGTCCAGCAGTTTTAGTTTGCTAATAAAATGTATAAATAAATATTTCCAATGCAAGGTGAGTGGAATTGTTTTAAATGAGAACACATGCAAAACTTTTCTCAACTCACAAAATTAATCTTTCAGTAAAACTTAAAGGCCTGAAATATGTGATTATTTTTGAGGAACTGATTATGGTCATACAGTTTTCATATTAAGGGATTCACTTTCCTTGTAGGAATTTATTGGGGTTTTTTTCATATGTACTTACTTTACATTTTCTAGTATAATTCAGAAGTGGAAACAGTGAAAAAAAACACAGTAAATAATGATCCCAATTCCTTAAAACCAAACTCAGGAAATACTAGAGAACAGAACATGCAGTTTGATCTAAACTCCATTATAAGTTCAATTTTATCTATAGCTTTACATTGCTGGGAAGAAAAGTGAAGGTGGTTGCCAAGGAAGTTCAATTGATCTGAGACTACTAACTTCAAACTCTTTTTTTTTTTTTACTAGTTAACAAGTTAATTATTTATGTATCCTTAAGATTTACTTTTTTCATTTTTCTTTTTAACTTTTTCAACCTTGTAAAATTCAAATTCTGGACCAATTGTCCAGTGAGCTTATTGGAAATAATTTAAATTTTCTGGGAATACGTTGGAATTTCTTCCTTATCTTTTCAAAATATTACAGAGAACTCTGGGGGGAAATCCAGAACTATTAAAAATCCAAGTGTGATACACAGGTTCCCCTTCAACAGAACCAGTTAAATGAATAGGTACAAGTTTCCCATATGATAGTTGTGGATGGAAAGAGAAAAATTGCCTCTCCAACTGAGTTTAAAAGGAGTAGAAAATAGCTAAAACCCCACCTCATAAACAGAACTTTTTGTTTCCAGATCTCTACATAGCTTTGGAAAGTTAAGCTCCTTTTCCTCTATTTCTCACATATCAGAACCAATATAGAAACAGACTAAATACTCCAGACAGTAAAAGGTTTAGCAAGGGCACTCATATGCCTGAACATCAGTGACTATCCCATTGTAACACACTGTGATATATAGGATACCTCCACAGGGCCAGATGATGAAAATTACTTCTGAGAGTCACACATGAAATTAGGTGCGGTGCCCCACAGTCTGAAATTATTCTAAATGGTGGTGCTCAGGCAACCAGATCTCTGCCTTGTCTTATGAGGTTTTTTAACAGATTATTTTGAGACTTTGTCAAAAGCACAATTTAAATACATCACACAACATTCCTTTTTCTGCTACTTTGTTAGTGCATAGAAATAATACAGATGAAAAACTAATATTTTTCTTTTCTTCAAAGGTTTCAGTTTTTATTTCTCTGGAATGCTCATATTTAATATTGAGGTTGAAGTATTGTGAAAAAACTTTGAATCATTAACAAAATCTGAAACTAAATTTTTTTTCTCTTGTATACTAGCTTGAAGAAGAGCCTGTACCTCAAAAATCTTGAATCTTTCCTAAGAGTATGCTCATGAACTACATTTGAATCTTGAGCTGAAATTCATGGTTCAAGCACATCTCTAGTTTAAACTGATTCTCACTCTCTGTAAGTGAGAAACTCAGGATGAAGCACTCGTCATCCTGGATGATGATTTCATCGTGTATTCTGTTCCCTATAAACCTAATTTATGGAAACCTAGTCCCACAGACTTACCATAAGGTTGTCCTGACCTGGGAACAACAGCCAGAAAAGAGATACTTTATTTTTCAGAGTGTAAGTATGACAAACAAAGGGAAGAATTTTTGCAGATGGAGTTGAGACCATGAAACCATGATCTGTCTGATCTTGAACAAATCATGCCATATAGATAAACTTGATCATTCTTGTGACTGAAATTATAAAACTAATATACAAGGGAATACACCAGATGTAATAAAGCTTTAATTTTGAAAATATTTTATATAATCTATCAAAATCTTCCCTGAAAAGTCAGTTCAAGTTGGTCTGGATAGATCAGCCACTCTGGTATCTATGCTATAGTGAATCTAAAGTACTGCCAGCACATTCAGTTTAGATACAACACAGCAGGGGATTAAGCTGTAAGATCAGAGAACTAGTTTCGTTCTGAATGTGTTGTGAGCAGAAATTGCACAAGTCAGTAATCTGTCCTACCTCTTTGAACCTTACAGATTTAATAAGATTGAGACACAGATAACCTCTTATTTTAGTATGAGAAAATATCGTTATGTTTATATTAGTTATGCATGGTAATATTCTGCATTGTATGTAAGTATCACAAAGACTTGTGAAAGGATGTACAGGTAAGAGTATAGCCATCAGGTCAAGGGAAGTAATCACATCCCTCCAATCAGCACTTGTGAGACCACCTCTGGACAAATGTGTCTAATTTTGGGCTCCCTGGAGAAAAAAAACCATTTACATAGATATGCTGTTGCCCTCTTCCTGCCTTCAACCTTCATGTATTGATACATAAAGCAAAAGTTAGAAATTTTCTATTCCCATTTTTTTTATATACTAACACAATCTGTCACATGAAAGCATGCAACTGACAGTGTGAAAGTTTGCCACTGATATCACTGAGACATGATTTCACTTCCTTGTGAGTACCCAGCAAAGTTTATTTCAGTTTCCCACTTCCAGACCTGAAAGATTTGTTATTAGAGAGAAAAATCTTATATGAAGCCCTTAAGTCAGTTGAGGAAAGAATCTTACACAAATGAATATAAATACATTTTAAGGTTTTCTAAATTAATGTGTTATTTAATAATTCCCAGAAATTAATATATTCACAGATTAAGAGTGACTATCACATTTTTGGATGACAAACATAAATTTTATTCTCATCTTATGTCCTTAAAGTTATCTGATTGATTATTCTAAATCTTCTGATGCTGATAATTCTTTGACTTCAAAATCACAAGTTTTTCTTCAATGCTAATAAAAATAAAGAAAAGACCCATGGAGGCATGTGCAGCATTCACCACACCTGCATCCTGGTATTTTGAGCCAATCAGCTTGGTCTATGATTACAGACACTTTGAAATTGATGCGCCTTGTCTAGAATCTGGACTTCAAAGTGAAATGTACCAAAAAAAAAAAAAAAAAAAAAAAAAAAAGTTTTATTTCTGAACTCAGCTTCCCCTTTGAAGTTTGGCTTCAATCTAATTTTAAAGAATCTGTCAGCAAAGTCAGCAAGGTTTAAGCTGGAGGCTTGATTTCTGCAGGCTGTTCTGTCCTCAGCTCAACCCATAAAGATTTACTTGGATACAGCTCCCAAACAGATGTGATCACCACTCTTCCTCCTCCTCAGGAGCAAACTCAAGGAATCTGCTGTATAAGATGGGGAGAAAAAGGAAAGACTAGACCTAAGCCTGATATTTTTGTAGTAGACACTTTTGGTATTCTTTCGGCCTACTCTCACTTCACTTTCCTTTATCCATGTTAAAAGAGAGGGGTAAAAAAAAAATAAAATAGGAGACGTCTTTGAAACTCAAACAAGGGTCACATCTTCAAGACAGCTTTGTAACAAGCACTCTGTGATAGCTCCTTGCTGGCTCTGTTACCTCCTACTGCTGAGTGATTCCCAGCTCCTGGAGCTCTAGTCTGAGCACATGAGGAAATTCACTGAAAGAACTACAGCTAAAGCCTGTGATGTGCGATTGTAAAGCTCTTACTGCTGCACCTACGAAAAAAAGCTATGGTACAGGATACCTGTATCATAAATATTTCAGAAATTTTTGGTCACAGAAGGAAAGTAAAACTGATTTTTTGTTGTTGTTTTTGATATAGTAAGCTTTAAGCATAAACTTTAAGAAATAGCAGAATGTTTTATTCTAGTTCAGCTTCCACACTCTGCATAGCTATTATTCCTCTTATAAGTTGAAGTTCAATCCCCTTCTGCTTTAATTCTCTTTGGTAAACCAGACTTTCTTCATGGAGTACCTGTAACATGATGTTGGTTCAGGGAGAAGGAAGGTTGGGAGGGAGAATGCAATACGAACATCCCCACAGGAGAATGGAGGCGTGTTGGAGGGGCAGGACTCTTCTAGGGTACCGGGGCAGATTGGGAAGATTTGTCAACATTAAACTGAACAGGGAAAAATTCTCCCTCTTCACTGCAGTAAATCAAAATGCTTTGGTGTTGGGTGAAAGCATAGACAACACAATTTTTTCTTTATCTCCTTCTCCTTTTCTGAAGAAAAATATAATCATTTTAGGAAATTTCTAATACAACACTTCTTTTTCAGAATCTGCATTTTCCACCAAATTAAAAAATAAAAAAATTAAGCAACATCAGCATTAAGCTCTAGGAATATACAGAGTTGCTTGATAATGTTCAAACAAAATGTACTCAAGGACTGCATGTAATATTTTGCAGTAAAATAAAATAATTAAAAAACCAAACCAAAACAAAACAACAACAACAAAAAACAACAGGTACATTTTCTGCCTTATTTTCATGACAGAAAGCTGACATCAGATATAAGACCTTGTTAAGGCTATGAACTGTAACTAAAACAATGGATAGAAGTTTGCAGTTAAGTTCAAACAGAACATGGTGCAAACACTCTTTGCTGCGGAGGTAATAGTTTTTAAATTTTTGATGTTTACAAGTCAAGACTGTATTTAGGGAAAGTAAGCATTAATCAAATAAAATTATTAGGAAGGTGGTAAAAGAGCTGTCTGAAGCTCCTTGCAATTTTCAGGGAACCCTAACAAAATTATAAGCAGGTATCATTTAATATTCTTTATCTGATATTAGCTGAATATTCAGATGCTCTGAAATTAACAAACAAACAAACAAACAAACAAACAAAAAACTTATGAGATAGGTAACTTAAAAAATTATAAGTCCAGTTGTCAGGACTCTTTACTTCAAGTGGCCATAGATTTTTCCTGGACCCTAAAAGGAACAATGAACACTCCTTATTGTTTGGGCTTTTTTTAGCATTATGAGGACCAGCAAGCACTTTGTGCTGAAACACCAAACGTGGCTCTCATTTAGAAGATCAGTATTTAGTATTTTTCATTTCTCTGTAAGGAGATACTCCTTTGATTGTTGCTGAACACAACATGCATAAAAGTTCCTTTTACTCTTTCTGCTACAGGATTCACATCTGTGTTTGCATTTTTTATAGAAATCTGCATTCTTACTTTAATTTAAAATGTAGGGAAAATATATTATCCTCCAAAATTAAAGTATGGAAGAACTCACATAAATTGTTAATATTTTCTGTACATTAAAAAAATCCCAAAACCTGCAACTTTGAATTTTTTTTTTTTCTTGGCTGGAACATCAAAAGTGTCACATTAAAATCCAAACTATTTCTGGGATTTGCACATAAGTTTTACGGTTGGGACCTTTTCAAGATTCTCTAATACCTAAGCAGCATCTGAATTTACCTGTTTTCAAACAGCGCCTAATCTTATGTTTCTCTTAGCCTGGTTTGAGATTTCCCAGCATGCTTACATTTAAGTATGTTCACAGTGCCTGTTCTGCACTCACCTCCCACCTAAAGCCAGATTCAGTCTATATCTGAGAACATGCTTGGCTAAATTCCATGAAATGCCATGTAAAGGAGCAACCAAGGAAAGAGCTGAACCAGATAGGAAACCTAAGCCTCTATCCTCTGATGAAGTTGGGGGGGGGGGCTAACTGTGGAGTGTACACACAAAGATTTCCCCCCAGTTATCTCTGGAATTAATGACAAGGAGCGTAAAATAAGCATTCTGGAGTGCCTTTCTGGGCTGTGCTGGTGGTGGAGATGGTTTCTTAAATTTAAGCAAAATACACTGGGTATCTAAGTTATAAACACACATTTCCGTCTTTCATTTTCAGAAGGGTTATATATATATATATATATATATATATATAT
>NW_020799091.1:33342103-33366737 GCF_003259725.1 Athene cunicularia | reverse complement strand
ATATATATATATATATATATATATATACCTGAATCTTTCTGTCAAAATTAAAGGAAATAAAAATGTTAGCAAAACTCCCTAAACAGTGCTCAACTAATAATTATTCTTGCATGCCTTCAAGTGGTTATGGAGCTTAATATATGTTATTAAGTTGAAACATTCTAGAAGGCTGAAAAGTAACACTCTTAATAACACATGTACAAATCTTGTCGAAGAATAAACAAAACTCTGTGATATGTTTTATGCTGAATGTTGTGTATTAGTTTTTCACTATGGCACTTAAAGTGTGTGGGAGCTTCTTACATATGTAAAAAGATGACAAATAGTCTTCAGGATCCAAAGTGTAATAAACACACAGAGCTAAAGAAGAAATAAGGAAAAAAATTAAAAATTGTGCAGAAATTGACCTGTTTCTCTCTAGTTAGCAGGGCAGAAGCATCGTTAATTGGGTACTTGAATAGCCACCAAAAAAGTGGTGGACAGAAGAAGGCAACCAAATGTGCATTTGTGTAAATGAAATAGGGGTAATCATTCATCATGTTTGTATTTTTTTCTGCAAATTGATTCATACGAAAGAATAGCTATGTCCATAACCAAATCTGATTCCCCAGATAAGAAACTTGTGCATTAAGTTGTGCCCCAGTGTGCCTCCTTCCTACTTACACTACTGCATACCTTTACCAAGGCTATTTGCCAGGTTCAGTGTCTGTACTAGGCACCTGATTTAGCTGAGACTGCAGCTACAGTTCAAGTGTACAGTGCTGGAAGGCAAACTAGCTATTCTAAGGTAAGTCCTGCTTACTCATCTAGTTCTCCTACACTCTTCCTCCTCAACTCTCTCAAGAAAGACCAATGCCTCTGAATTCTCCCAGAGGGTGAGTCAGTCTGTCTTAATTAGGTTCCTAAATTCATCATGCTGGATATGATCTGAAGTCTTCATCTGTATCAAGCAGAAAAGAGAGTATGACATACAGCAGTATTAGACAGCTTTTTTATGAGATCGAACTAGTGTTACCTTATACAGTAACCTGAAGTTCAAAAGCACTCTTCACTTCTACAGTTCTTAGTTTTTGTGGGGTTTTGTTTCCCCATGACGCCCAAAGGGTTAATTCAATAAAGCTTTGTATACAGTTGTATATCAGTGCTCATAGGGTACAAAATAATTATGTGACAGTAAATGACCCCTGCTCCTGCCAAAAAAAAAAAAAAAAAAAAAAAAAAAATTGAACTCTCTGTTCAACACAAAATTCAGTAGTTTCCACTTTTAAGAATCCATAAAGGTAATGATAGCACAGGCTAGACTTTTAAAAGCTATTAATCAGCTCCCATCGATTTCAGCAAGAGTTGGATATTTAAATATCTCTAAAACTTTTGTCTAATATACTTGCACATTTTTAATTCCAAAATAGGTTGCATAACTAGTTACAAAAACAAACAAACAAAATTAAAAATGAAGGAACAAAAGGAATGAAGGTTTAGACCCTACTTCAGTCAGTTTCTAAGTATTTGCATGTCTTTAAACATGTAACATGGTGTTGTTAGGACTCTGGGTGAAGCATAAAGTAACATGTATTTAACACCTTGCTGTATCAGAATTTCTTTTCTACTCCTACATATGCAAATAGATCAGTTCTGAATATACTTGCTAGTGCTATATTTATTTATATAATAATATTTTCACAAATATATATTCTAAAATTTTATCAAAAGATCCTTTTGCATGAGTGAAAACCAGTCAGTGAGGGTTTAATTGACAAATGTGAGAATTTTTTAGGTCAAAAGATATTTTTAAGGATGAAGACTTTGTGGAGCCCTAATAAGTTTATAGAATTTAAAAATATTTTCATCTTGGTCTTTTCCATGTTGGAATTTATAAATCCAAGATAGTGAAAGGAAAGTGACAAGAACCAGTTCTTAAGCCTGTCGTGTTCCAGGGGGGTTGAACTTTTAGTGTCTCTGTTCTCAATGCTCTACCTCAGGAGGAGGAGGAGGGGATAACCAGAAAATCAGAATAATAATGGGGAAATTTTATCTGTAGAGTTACACTTGGACTAAAGGCACTTAAATAATGTCTATATTCTTACCTTCACACTTTTTTTGCAATCCTTAGTTGAAGTTTCCATCCTATTCTGAACTGACAACATTAGTCTTTCAGTTCTTGGCATAACAGCAAAGGCAAAGAGGGATGATACAGCTGAAGAATACGGTCATTAACATCCGCATGATTCCATCTTAGTTTGTTTTTACTTAAGCTAACAGCTAGGCACTTAGTATATCACTAAACTAGTGATATATGAGAATTTGCCAGAAAACTCCATAAAAAAAAAAAATATTCTCTAAGAATTTTTATAACTAACAGTAAAGGGTACCTCAATGTCTATTTCAAAGCTGATTTGATGAATACAGAAAAGGTCAAACTAAAAATAACTAGACTGAATCAGTTATAAGTGTAGTAACATATGCCTCATTTAATAATGAACTCTAAATTTGCTCTGCAGTTTAAGTAGTATCATGAATGCTAATTCTGACAGTAAAGGGTTATGAACTACCTGTCTGCTCAAGTCTGGCACAAGGTCAGGCAGTTATAGAACTAATGAAAACCCTGATGTACCAAAAGGTGGATGATTGACACGAATGTGCTAGCTGAAGAAAGTGCTGAGGAACTCTGGTGCATTCAAAATGACAGTGTCTTGAAATACAATTTACAACACTCCGTTTGTTTAGCCCAAGTGTAGCAATAAGCCCAAGTGCTTATTGCCTACATCAACAGTGCCAGAATTCAGGGCACAGTGTATTAAACTTTTACATGCCAATCACCAGGGATATTTTTCTGATATGGTTTGTGATGATCAACCTACATCCATTATACTCAGAATATGTGATTATGCTTATAAAGACTTTTTTGTATATAATTTGGAGCATCCTGAAAGGATGAAAAGGCATTATTGTTAAATCTTTGTAAGCAAAAGAAAGCATAAAGCTGTAAAACACTCAGCTAACAAGTTTAAAATTGGTTATTTTAAATTGTTTGAAAAAACTGTGTTCTTCCATGTGCTAGGAAAACCTCTGTTCCTTTTACCTCCTCCTGTGCACTTCTCTTCCAGACCTTTGCATATCATATGATTAATTTTTATTCATTACCTTTTTAAACCAATCTGCAATGCTCTCACTATTTTTATTTAATTCCAAGCTTTCTGTAAGTAATGAGATGTTTTTAGAACATTGAGATACTGGACAACAAAGCATGTTCATCTAATCACATTTAATGGGTATCAGAATGGATAGCGTTGGAAAACAAACAGCAATAGATTATTCAGAAATCATGAAAATATGCAATAAGTAAAACAAATACCTTTTTTTCCTGAAATATGGTGCTTTTCTGAAACAATTCCTTCACCTATGTAAGAACTTAGCCATGCATAAAATGATAAAAGGATGGATTTGAACTACAAAACTGAGACATTAATCTGGATTATCAAGTTTTCATGATTTAGAGACATTTTGATCTAAGTAACTTTCAAGTCTGCAGCAGATTGGAAAATTTCAGTTCAATTCAGATAGGATTCTAATTTTAAGAGATGTTAAGAGCTATAGTAGATAGCTGAAAATAATTTTTTCTGGTCCAGTGTTGGAAGTGGGGGAAAATCAAAGCAAAAAAATCTACAAAACACACATTTCCTTAACACAGGGTGCCCAGAACAAACACAGGACGGGATGGAGATGCAGTGATTTGTGTTGCTGTGGCAGCAAGGAGGAATGTGAAGAGGGGTAGAGGCCATGTGGTCCCGTTCTTCCACTTCACTCAAGGAACATTTGACATGACTATGCAGATTTATCTCCTGCTCTTCCCTTTCTCTCAAGGAATGTTTTGCAGTACTCTGTGGACCTTATATCTCCTCCTTTCTCTTTCACAACAAAAAAACAGTGCACACCTGTGTCGTTACTCAAGACACAATGACTTGACCACAGTCCCACCCACTCACACACACGTACTTGGATAAATATTACCCCGAGTTTGTATCTAACTTGGAGGGATGATAATCTGACACTAAATTAGAGGGACAGATCTATGGATTTGGGCTCCTCACACCACACACACACACACACACACCCTCCCCAGAAGAGATGCCTTTTGGTAAGATTTGGGCCTTCAGCTACACCAAGTGATTACCCAGGAATTAAATGTGTGTGATTGCAATTGTTTTTCTCTTTGTGTAGTGCTATATGGCCAACGTGCAGTTTGTCCATTTATCGTAGGCAATCTTAAACAATCTGTAGATGTTGCATAAGAATAAAGAGTACTGTTCATGAACCTGACTGTTTCTCCTGAATGCAGCCAGACCTACAGCACATGGGCTGTTCGTGCATCTGGTGTCAGGCCTATAGTTACGGCCAAATTGACACACCTGTTAAGAGATAAGTCCAGCCACCCCCAGCCCCTCTAATCTCTGAGGACTGGCTAAAACACAAGGGGATTAATCTCTTACCAAATCAATTAATCATCTTAAATGCAGCATCCAGTAACAAAAATGGGTTAAATAGGCAAAAGATGAGATCCTTTCATACCTAGTAGTAAAATGGTTTTGTTAAACAGAGAAAATAAGAGGTTTGAGTCCTGTATCACACTTCTCAGATATAGGTTTCTTGTAGTCTTTATGGCTAGGCAAATGTCTGTAAACATGTAAGAATCATATCAGTCACCTCAGGAGAAGGGTCTACATGTCAGCTTCTTTTTTCATTTGACTACAGGACATTTATCAGATGGCGTTTAAACAACTCCCTTCCTTAAATCTTCAGTGACTAGACATTAACACTACTATATGTAAGCTGCATGATTACCAGGAACATATTCTTGTAAAACCATTTTCATAGTTACAGTATACCCCAGGAGGCTTTCTATAATAGTCATTATCAACTATCAGGACTTCTAATCTGTTGTTTCAAAAGGTTACATGGTTAAAATAGCTTTTTCAGGGAAGGTGGCTAGGAATATACATATACATAAATATTCATACTCCCATACTGTATTCATATATACATACATGAAACACATTTTCCAGATATTTATCCTACACGGAAAGAATAATTTATACACTGAGACACCAAGCATACACTGACACTTCAACAGAGGATCACTAATCCTAAAGGAGCTGATAACAACTTGGCCAAACTAGGAAGAACAAAGTGATACTGCTCTTCCAGTCACACAATGACTGGCTGGAGACATGACTGAAATCCAAAAGAACATCTGTTTCCTCCATATTTTGTCTCCCACGCCTCCTTACGTCATCCTTCTTCCACAGATCTCAACGTGTAGAATTTCTACAAAATTTACTCTTTGTAAACACAAACTTTTTTCAAAGCTGTCAAGTTATGGTTTGACAAAGCAGTCCTTCTTTGAGTCCTCCCCCCTAAAATCATCCTCTGTTCTGTACATTAGTGCAATGGCAGCATTTATTAATTATTTTTCAGCTGTTTTATTTTATAAGGACTTTTTAGAAAGATCATTGTTCTTATGTTTGTGTAACACATTGTAAAGGGGAGCTGAGATCTAATTCAGTCAAAACACTGATAGAAAGAGTAAGAGTACAGTCTGCTAGTCATCAGAAATTATAAATCCCTTGGTTTTTGAAGTGCTCAATGTAGAATAATGTGTCTAGTTTTGAAACCCCCAGTTCAGCAAGCTATCATCTAACATCTAACTGTGGTGAGTCACGAAAATAAGTGACTGGAGCATACGATGTACACGAAGAGGCTGAGGGAATTGGGTTTGTCTAGACTCAAAAAGAAAGTCTATGAAGGGATATGACTGCAGTTTTCCTCCTCTACCTAATTGGAGTTAAAAAAAAAAAGATTGATTGAGGTTCTTCTCAGAGGGTCACACAGAAAAAAAAAAAAAAAAAGAAGCAATGACCACCAGTCCCAGCAAAGGAAACTCCAGCTAGATACAAGCACTATATTTGGCACAAAGAGTGGTTAATTCTGGAACAAGTTGCTTGGGCAAAGGCTGAAGCAAACTGACAAAGCTGACAGTTGAGCAGGAGGTTGGACTAAATAAACTCCAGAGGTCTCTCACAGCCTAATTAATTCTAGGAAGCTTAATGCTAATTGTGATGGAATTATTGGTCTATAATGCTGGATAAATCATCTATGTGACCTTTTAAATGTACTAAAGATATAAATGGAGTTTAAGAAATGAAAACAAAAGAGGGTAGTAAAAAGATAAAGAAAGTAAATAAAGCATTCCTTGTATTTGTATTGTGCCTCTATGTGACCTGTCAGGTACAGTGTAATGTATACATTCTTCTGTGGTTTTCAAACATGAATTTGCTGCTGCTGCATGTCACCATAGTAAATCTATAAAGGCAATTATTTTTGAACTGTTAAATAGAACATGGAAAGTGCATTTTCACATGATGGTGAGACACAAGGTTCACACTGGTCATGTGCAGTCACAGTGACTGAAACAGAATGCCAACATTCGTTACCATTTCAGCATGTGCAAGAATCAGGATTTGTACAAAGCTGCTGAACACAGCAGCTTTTCACAGTGATTCAAGGCAAAGTCATTTAGCACAGATGTTTCTGTAATTGTGATGCACTCAGAAAATTCAGTGTTCAGTGGTCCTTGAACACACATTTTCCATCTATTTGGTGTATGTTGAGTAATTATTATAAAAAAAAAATGGAAGGAGCTGTCACAGATGGAGTGACACACTTCACTCGTAAGAGAGAAGTAGCAATATGTTTATTGATATAAAAGAGTGATTTAACAAAATTTGGTAGCAAATGCAACAGGGGTTTAACAAGATTTGATGGCAAGGTACACTTGATATTTACTGCATAGAGGACAGGGTCAGACAAAACTGCCAGGGAGACTGTCCCATTGAGTCACAATGTTCAGAGTGGAACCCCTTGCTTTCTAAACTTGTCAGAGAGGAGTCTAGGTGTGGCTGGATCTACCCCTAGTCCTAGACTTGGTCAACAGTTTATGTCTAAAGGATATATGTACACAATCAATCCTTTATATCACTTAGATAAAATTTCAAAGTTTAGCATGCTAACTATGCTAATCACTTATCAAGAATCTGTTGCAGCAAGAAATCTCTCAACCTCAAGGAGTAACCTTGAGAGGTGTCCCTACTCAAGAGGAGATCCCTGTGTGCAGCCTGTTGCCCTACAGGAGAGCTCAGTGGGCTCTGGGCTGTCCACTATTTATAGAATAAGATAATTTACTTCTAGTCATATTTACATACCAACTACAGAAGTTAGTTTTTCCAAATTTGTCCTGAGTCAGACAGTGACCAGCTCTGTGGTTAGGTGGGTGCATTGTTCAAATTAGCCCTTGGCTGTTGTGTTGTATCTGTCTCCCCTGAATCCACTTTGAGTCTGATGCAGCCATCACAACCATACACATCCGTTAACCACTGGTGGTTATCAGTTGAATGGGGTTACAGGAAATACAGCTCAGATTCCAAGGAGGGGGCAGGGAAGTGGGTAACACCACCACAGAAGCCTAGTCTGGATAAAGTATACCTGCTTGAAGGTTATGGGGGACAGGGAAGAGGATGATGAGATCTTGTTTGTTTTATTTTTATGCTTACTCTAGCTTTGTTTTAGGGTTTTGGAGTTTGTTTATGCTTGCTTGTTTGCTTGCTTGCTTGCTTGCTTGCGTGATTGATTGATTGATTGATTGATTGGATTGATTTTTAGGACAGGGATTATTTAGCACATGCTGCTTCATGATGGGCTGAGGGAATGGAATGAGCTGTGATCAACCATGTTGGAGTTCTGTTTCATTCTGTCATTCAGCAACATGAAGAACACAGATCTGTTCCAAAAAGCAGGGATTGCTTACCAGTCCTTTAGATATTCATAGCAATCTGAATGTCAGAGTTTGCTTTCCATTACAATCTGGTAATCTGGCTAATTTTCCTTTGAAATCACAACCACTGGATTGTGAGAGAATGAGGTATACATGGAATATTCTTGGAAGAGGAAGAGAGGAGATAGTGTAGGAGTCTAGGAGACCACATAGAACATGCAATCGAGGGAGGAACTTAATATGGGAATGAATGATATCAAATAGAAACATGTGACATGTGAGGGAAACCTGGACATCAAATGGGATTATGAGACAAAATATTTGATTTAGAGCAAAGAGACTGGTATACAGAAGCCAGTGGTGGAACTTGTTGGAATATGCAACTAGTTACAACCAAGTAAAATGAGAACAAAACCTTGTACGACCAAGTACTAGAAGAAGGAACATTATGAACAGAATCTCTATATTAATTCAGTTCATGATCCCATTTCACCATTATGTCCTAGCTTTTTTGTTCTGGATATGACTCCACATACAGTAGCAGGATCCCCTACCAATTAGAAGTAGCACTGGTCTCGCTCTGTGCAGAACTAGGAGTAGCTATGTGTCATCAAAACCAGTGTCTTGCCTATAAAAAGCACTTTGTCCTGTTTTTTTTCCCATTTCCTTACCTGCCAAACAGCATTTTCCTGAGGATGTGTCACAGTCTTCAGTCATATACATAGCTGATATTGAAAAGGATCACACAAAAGAGAGCTCCTAAAGCTTCCTATTCTCTTTCTTTTTAGCTGTTAACAATAACAGTGAGAACAGTGATGTTGGAAGTGGAAAACCAGAGATCATTTATCCTTTTGCCTTTCCAGATCTGAACTTTCCATGTGACTAAGAAGAGCAGAGTCCTCATTCATGATCCAGAGAAAGCTTATCCTATATATATTGATAAAGGTATATGAAAGGAGGCTATTCCTTCTTCATCACATACACTGTGGCTTGTGGTTAGGTCACAGAGTGACACACACTCTTATGCTATCCCAGGGACCATTTACTCCATAATCACTACATATGAAGTGGAACTACTTCAACAATAGAAGCTGAGACTGACCTGCTGCAGATGTCCCAGAGACTGATCTTCAGAGTTCTGCTGCGGGAGGTATAGATGTTACACATGGAGATGCTCTAGCCGCCTACTACTAGATAAAAGGTACAGAACTCTCTCTTCCACAGCCTGTCTATTGTGAGATGAGACATATATAAGTATCACAATCTAAAACAGGGTTCAAAGTTGTGAACCCTGCTCAGGTCCTCACAGTAGTGCAGGCTGTACCTGTGTATCTAATTAATCTTTAAACATATATGGCACAGGGAAGCAGCTTTTAGAGGAGCAGTGAAGAGCTTCCCCTCACACATACTCATGTTGTTCCCAGGTAGTATTTTAAGATTGAAGCGTTTCTGCAAGAGAGGCTTTGTGAAGTTTGATTCCCCTGAATCAAAAAGTAAATTTAGGGTAACAGTGTCTCATGTTCTGTGTGAATGTTCAGCATTCAGCTATACTGTAGCCTGGAACTACTGGATAAAGCATGGTAACAGGAATAGTTACATTAAAAGTAGTGACCACTATTCTTTATTGAAAGAGAAAACTTAGTCATCTCTTCAAAAAAGTTTATGGTTGTTAAATTAGGCAGAGGTAAAATACATCTATTTCTCCAGTATTACCCATCACCTACTGCAGAGAGTAAAACATCCATTGAGTAGTCTTTTCTGTAACACTTAACCCTCCCACAGCATAAAGGATTTTTGCACAGAAAACTGCGTTGAAAGACCCTACTTGCAAAACTCAGGATACTTTCAGGACTAGACACTTAGCATGTCAGGTGCTTTGCACATAACAGAGCATCTGCTGTTATCCTGCAGTCTTTTCAAATGCTATCCAAACTGCCCCTTTGATGGCTTGCAGGGTAAAATGGTGTGAAATAAAGGACCATATTCTCCAGTTCATAATAATTTCACACTAGTATAAGTCCATTGATCTGGATGATGTTTCATGGGTACATGACTGTTGCAGCTGAAAAGATAGTCAGGCCAATAGCATCAGGGGATGAATGGCTGAGCTGAGCTCAGTCTGAGCTACCAGATGGGTGGAGTGACCTGATTACCTGCATATAATAGCAAGAGAGGTTGGAGAGGTCAATCTCACTTCCAGCATGATGCATGTTATGTCAGAATGGTTTGTGACAGCTCCCACTGGCTCAGGAATGACTCCTGCTGACTGAGAAATGCTTATGACAGCTCCTACTGACCCAAACAGTGGGAAACATCTCTTTAACTCAACTGGGCTAGATGGTACCGGCAAAATACAAGAGGTGCAGGTCAGATCTCAAATACTTTGTTAGTACATTGCACTTGGAAAAAAAAAAGTCACACAGTGTGGTCCTCCTCCAAGTAGTTAATCCAAATTGGAGTATCTCAGCTTGCTAAATATGCTTAATAATGTATTGGTAAAAATCCTGTGTGATTAATCTTCTTTCTGCTTTCTCTCATGCTCAGCTTTTTTTTTGTTTATAATTCCCATTATTCATTACATTTATATTTTATATTTATATATATTTTATATTTTGCATAGATATTTATATTAAAATATATATTTATATACATTTATATAAATATTGTTGAAAAAAGTCCAGAAAAAACATTGGTATAGGAAATTAGTCTAGCCACGAGTATTAAAATACCTCTGTGTACAATTACACTTAACTTATTTAATCAAGATGATATATGAATGTATTTTAAAAGAATGCCATGGTTCTATTCTGACTTAAAGGATTGTTGTGTTTCTTCCCCATCATCCTTTGCAAAAAACTCTGTACACAGAGAAGTAGCCGTAACATAAAGAAAAAGTTCAAGCTGTTCAAGCTGGTGGCCACTGAGACAGAGAGTTGAAAGTGAATGATGTGCTGAAATATAAAGCTGCGGGATGAGATCAATATTTTTGCCTTTTAATCTTGTCTCCTAACCTTCTCTGCTTGCATGCTTTTAAAATTTGTTGCTTGCAGTGCTGACCAATAATAATCACCATATTTATATTGGAATTCATCGCCTTTACATCTGTTGGCATATGGCTTTCAAGATGCTCCATCCTTTTTTGTTGAGAATGGATAACTTCAGGGTCAATCAAGTGCAATCATTTGTGTTTTACATCAGCAGAGTTCGTTTATGTATATGGAAACAAAAGCCCTAATGAGTTACAGTGAATCATATAATAAAGATCTCTCCCTGACTTATGCAAATTTCTCACATAAATTTGATCCAAATAAGACAGAAAAAAGGCCTAAACTATAAAATGTAGTCTCACATTGGTGACACATACTTGATCTTTGTGTGTGTGTATTAGTAATTCCTTACAGTGCTCTGTGTTAATAATTTGCATTTACCCCTCAAAGTTTTCCCTTTGAAAAGCTTATAGTTGAACAGACATTAGTATTGAAAGATATGAATCATTTTTCTGATAGAATGCCTTGCAAGAATGGCTTGTTGAAGTAAAATATCATTTATTTGCTCAGCCCTGGTTGTTATATATAATTGATTATACAAAATACATATTCCTCCTACAAGAACTGATGAACCATAAAAGAGCCTACATGGACGCCTTGCCTACAGCAGGAACTGAACATTTTTTTCAGAGACAAAAATATTTTTAACATACTTACTTATATTTCTGCTTTATTTTTCATGTGCAGTTACCTAAGCAGCAAACTATGGTTGGTCTTTTATTTTCATCCAAGTCAGAACTTGGAACCAAAATAAATCTATGAATAGGATACCTACTGGATCAGTCTTACCTTCATCAGTCTTCTGAATCATATGAATTGTGCCCTGTCGGTCTCTGCTTCTTTCTATTCACTACAAAGGAGACAAAAAGTGTCTACTGCAGAGACAACCATCTCAGATGTCATCAGCTTCTTGCTTCCACAAAAAAAGTGACCAATTTTATGCCCACATTTTCAAAGATGCTTGAATTCTGATACTTGAGTTCATTATAAATGTTATGGGTTAACACCAGCTGGCAGCTAAGGCCCCACCCAGTAACTCACTCCCCCCATCAGGATGCATGAGACAATGGAAGGGAAGATGCAACAAAAAACACCTTGTTCATTGACACAGAAGTATTATAAGTAAAGGAAGATAAGAAAAGTAACAGCTAATGTGAAGGCAGTCATTCACTACCTCATACCAGCAGACCAATGAGCAACAATTAACACTGGAAAAACTATTTGTGTTTTACTGCTGAGCACAGTGCTTTATGGTACAGAATATTCCTTGGGGCAGTTGCTGTTGGATGTCACAACTGTGTCTCCTCCCAGTCTCTTGCCCAACCCTAGCCTACTCTCTGGGACAGCGGAGTGAGAAACAGAGAAGGTCTTGATACTGTTTAAGCACTGTTCAGCCATAGCTAAAACAGGAGTGTTTCAACACTGTTTTGGTCACAGATTCAAACCACAGCACCATTCAATCTGCTATGAAGAAAATTAACTCCATTCCAGCTAGACTCAGTACAAAAAAGGTATTCATAAAGACCTTCCTCAGTTGTCATTTAACCCTAGGTTTCATGGATCATGTCTGTATAGAAGAGTGAAAACAGTGTCACTGTGTTTCAGCTGATACTGCTGTACAGAAGCTGATACAATTGGCATATTGTATTTGCCAGGGGCACCAGTACCACCATAAAACTGTATCAGATGAAGGTGCCAAGGCATTGGCAGGCAGGGTCTGCAGAGGCAGCCTCTGTGAGGAGAGACTGGGGCTTCCTCCAGCCAGTTCCAGTCATCTCCGGCAGACCGACCACTGGGCACAGCTGAGCCCCTCAGTGAAGGTGGTGGCACCTCTGGGAAAAGATGTTTAAGAAAGGGCAAAACACTGCCCAGTAGTGAGGAGTGAGGCCAAAGTGATGAGAAAGAGAACTGTGGACACCAAGGTGAGAGAGAAGGAGGGGGAGGAGGTGCTCCAGCAGCCAGAGCAGAGATTCCTCTGCAGCCTGTGGAGAGGGACAAGGTGAAGCAGGTACTTCCATGCAGCCAGGTTCCTGCTGCCTACAAAGATCTGCCCATTAATTACTGTTGGTAGTTAAATTATTACAATAAATGTTCAAATTGACTTTGTTTCAGACTGTTAATACAGTCATTAGTAGTAGTATCATTAGGGCTCTCAGTGCTCATTTAACCATTTGAAAATTAATGCAATAATATTCACCTCAGATTTCTGTCCTGTTTGGCTAAACCTTTGGAAATTCTTACCAATTTCCCAAATAAATTGCATACAGAGTTGGTAATACGAACTTCGATCACACCTCTCTACTTTTCCAAGACCCTCTGTTCTTACCTTTTTTCCCGCTGTTATTTGTTTAAACATCTCCAGTTTCTTGATGTTTGGCTCAAGTAGAATTTTGAAATGCTGTAGTTAAAATAGTTATATCATTTCTGAGAACAATTATAGGGAAAAACACTTTAGCTCATTAATGACAGAAGCCTGAATCCAGCCTTGATTCTACTGAGGCATGTTGCTGAAGTAGCTCCTACAGAAAACCCTGAGGACACGCTGTCTTTCTGCAAAAACTAGGGTAAGTGGAAGAACACCTGTCCATGCTGGTTTTGGATATGGACCAGGTGTTCTAAGAAGTCTAAGTTTTCACTTTTGACATTTCCCAAAGACAACCATAAGCCCAGTCTTGCACCCAAGGCAGACTAGAGAAAATATGGACAAAAGACAAGTTTAGACTCAGGTGAAGATTTGGGCCAATGCTTATAATGTAGAGTAGAAATTACTACTGATATTCCTTTAATCATTAAATTGATATCCTCTCAAATTTGGCTATGTCAGATATTTGGGAAAAAAAAAAAAAAAAAAAAAAAGAAGATACTTTTTCAAGCTTTAAGAGGGTACACTGTAAGATACCTTGTACAAACATATTTTTGTTCCTTGGGTCAACACTGCCTAGTACTACTTTATGATTACAGTTTCAAGGCACAGAGGCAATTATAACACATTCTCTGAAGATTTAATCTGTAAAAAAAAAAAATATAAAGATAAAAATGTCTCTAAAGTTTAAGACCAAAGTCTATCTAACCCAGCATCGTGTCTCTGAAGTGGCCAGTAACGGATGTTGAAAAGAAGAATTTAAACATAACCAACTAAAATAAAGCAAAGGAAAAAAACACAGTGCTAAATTGGTATAAAACCATTCTCTTTTATGTCCTTCTAGCTTTCAGCAATATATCCCTTAAAGATTTCCTGAGCTGGGGAATCACTTCATCATGTTTAATAGCTCTTGACAGACTTTTCTTTCATTAATTTGTATAATCACTTTTTTAAACCCATTTATGCATGTGGCCTCCACAATATTCTGTGTCAATCAGTTCCACAAAGAAATTATGTGACCTTTGAAAAAATACTTCCTTCTGTCATTTATAGACTTGCTACAAAATAATTTAATCGGCTGCACATAATTCTGATTGCTGACATGATAAATATTCCCCCTTTTCATGATGGTCTTGACTTCATAGGTATTTTTTACACCCTTCCTCACTCATTCTTTTATTTTGGTTTGTTTTTTTCTTATTTTCTTTTTTCTCCCTCCTAAGACTCCTATTGCATTTAACTTGTCCTTGGATATAAGCTATTTCTACCTCTGATCATTCTTGTCACCACCCTCTGTACCTTTTTTAGTTCTCATATATCCTTTTGGAATGAGGGATTAGAACTGTGTATTGTATTCAAGATGTAAACACCATCATAAAGTGAACATCTATGGATTTCTATGGTTATATAGTATTTCTTCTCAAATCCTTCCTTAATAATTGCTAACATTCTGCTTGCCTTTGTGACCACTGCAGAGTATTGATCTGATGTTTGCCAAGAAATATCCAGTGACTCCAAAATCCTTTTCTTGGATTGGAGTCACGAATTTAGAGTCCATCACAGCATATGAGCATTTACTGTGGTTTTAACCATGCTTATTGCTTTGTACTCATTGACATGAAATTTCATACTATGTTATATCATGCAGTCAGTGAGTCTCATAAGTTTTTTCTGCAGCTCTTTGCAGTCAGCTTTAGTTTAGTGTCTCTTGAATAATTAAACAAGTAATTAATAACTGTAGCATAACATAAACACATGAAAGAACTGAACAAAGATAGGGCAGGCATTTCTTAACATTTCACTGCTTGACTTCGCAGTTTTATTGTTATTTTAGTATTTTTTAAAAAAGCTATGGTTTAAAAATGCAGTTATATTGTTTCAAGTAGACATCAGCAAATAATTATGTACACACGCTTGCCCACACAGTCACAAGTATACACACGGTCACTAAAATAAAAAAGACTAATGGCTATCAGAGTATTCAAACCACTATTCAGATATATAGAAATGCCTTAAAGAAAAAATGTGTACAACATATCAATGAAAGGACACTGATAGGCACCCACTCAGTGTAAAGAGATTGTATACTGCAGTCAATTTCTCCAAGACACCTTAGCATACAGGAAAATGTCTGAATGGCAGTGAGCATTCTTCCATTATACATGAGTAACAGTTGTCTTGTAGACAGCACATCTTCATTTCAAGTTACGTACTCAAAACCCCTGACCTTTAAAGTGAAAAAAAAAAAAAAAAAAAAAAAAAAAAAAAAAAGTGTTGCAGTACTGTATGATTGACACAGAAAGAAATATTATGTTGTACAATTCTATGGCAGACAGGCCCAGGGCTATTCAGATGAGAGAACTAATAACCTTGCTGGCAAAAGAAATTTCTTATTAAAACCTTGTTAAGGAACTACAATAATTCATTAAGGGTTATATCATTATAAAAATCCATCATTATTATAGACCGTTTCCTGGGGCTTCGGTTTAGTAAAGTTTGACATGCCCTTTATGCTTTGAAATTAGGTAAAGCTAAAAATGATTTATGCACCAAAAATGTTAAACATTTTATAAAGCACAAAAATAACTATGCATACGTTCCTAACATTGGCATAGTACCTCAGGGGTTCACAGCCTAAGCAAAAATGTCTTATAAAATGGACAGTTTAAAGCCTTGTATGTTCAATGGGTCAAAACCTGCTTACATTAAAACCAGTGTAACTTCAAATGTTTTCCGTGGGAATAAGCTTTTGTTAAGGGAAAATAATAATGTGTGAAGAACTAGGGGTAACATCAAACTGGTCTAATAAGATGAGATCAAATTAAAAAAAAAAAAAAAAAAAAGAAAAAAGAAAAGAAAGGAAAAAAAAAAAGAAAGGGAAAAAACCCAACAAAAATATGAGCAACTGTGATTTAAAAATATTATGGGCTAAGGCTCAATAGGAATTTTACAGGATCAATTTCTGTCTTTGTTCGATGCATATTTTCACTTCTTGCTAAAATTATGGAAATCATGTCCTCCCAGCACAAAATCTGTTTTATCATTTAAAATGAAATGAGGAAAACTGCATCAGATGCGAAGATTACTTAAGTTTCACTCAAAGAAGTAATAGGCAAACAATATGCAAATCTTTCTCTGCACAACAGTTTGTGGATTATGTTATGTTACCCGTTGTGGTCACCATCAGTAGCACAGTGACATTAGCTGCAGAGATCAAATTCCATCTAGAAGGACAAACTGCTCTGAACAGAGTTGTGGAAGAGTGTCTGTCAGTGGCGTAGGTTCATGATGAAATGGGTTGTTTGGACCCCATCTACTAGTGGGCAGTGGTACAAATGAACACTAGCCAGTCCCTCACCGGTCATCAGCCAGATGTTTATATCCAAAGTTATACACTATTTCATATGCATCATTAAGATCCATTTAGATTAATCCAATGCTCCGTTTTATTATATGCCCAAGTCACAGTACTTCCAGAATGTGCAGACTAGTTATTTTTGCAGTTAATGTTGAGATTAATAGAAATATATCACACTAATTGGCACACTTGTTGGCTGTCATGATGACAGGTTAAGTGCTGAATGGGTCGTGAAAACTGAAATAACCTCTCACTTTTGAGATGGTCCTTGTCAATCAGAACTGAGGCACACTGGAAAGAGAACATAGAAAAGCCTGCACTATTGAAGCTTTAGCTGTACTAGCTTTTTGGAAGGTGGTTGATTTTTCTCTCCACAGTTAAGAGAGAGGACTTTCATTGACAGGGCTGTTCTTTGTGAGTACTAAACTCACATTCTTTGTAAGTACTAAATTCACATATGGCCACTTGCGCATGCTCTTTGTGAAAATGTAAAAACCCATGCATTGCATATACATTGTAATGCTCGAAATCCTATTTTGAGTAAAGAGGAAGCACACATATAAAGGCAATAATTTCTTGTAAACATAACTGAAATCTTAACAATCCAATCAATTGTCCAAATATAATTTTTAAAGAAAAAGAAAGAATATTAATACAGTTGGAATTGCTATATGTGCATTCCCTAATTTCTAGCCCTTTCCCTAGTGGTGTGATTGCCTTGTCTCTGCTCCTTGAGGTCCTAAAGTTGATGGTTTCATTTGGGGCTGGGGTCGTGGGGGGTGTATAGCAGCGAGTCATCAGCAGCTCTAGTCCTTTTCCAGGAGGAATGTGGTGCTTATGCCGATGATGTCTTTCTCCTCACCCCAGTGATGACTTGAGGTTATTTTTCTATGTTTGCTAACATGCTTTTACACCTTTGCTCTTTATTCATTGGTCTACAATTGGATTTATTATCTTTGTCACCCCTAAACCCAGTTTTT
This sequence comes from Athene cunicularia, assembly GCF_003259725.1. Classification (NCBI taxonomy): domain Eukaryota; kingdom Metazoa; phylum Chordata; class Aves; order Strigiformes; family Strigidae; genus Athene; species Athene cunicularia. Next base: position 33,349,165 of record NW_020799091.1, on the reverse strand, counting down.
CTCAGCTCCATGTCTGCATTTTCATTTCTAACCATGGGTAAATTGTTTATTGCTGTGGGGTTTTCAGTGCCAGCCTGTACCCCATGCCTTACCGTCCCACTCCGGTGCTCTTCCACACTGCACCCTGTATTCCCACCTCTCAGGGACCCTGCTGTCCTACCAGGCCTGCATTTGTCTACACTACAGAGTTGCACTAGAGTCTGTTACTGTTAAACTGAGTGAAAAAATGCTGTAGTCAGGTCAAGACAAGTTCAGGCAGAGCAGGCCTGATGAGCCTCAGTCCTGAGTTTTTTGTATTCTCAGTACTCTATTGCAGGGTTACATGTGTATAGCACATCCTGTCTATATTCCATGCACAGAGTTTTTTAAAGTATTTCTGAGAGGCTACTGTGCTTCTTCTGTAGGGACAAAATTCATCTATGAATGTTCCCATAAACACAGAGATCCCAACCCTCTATGGTATAATTTCACCCCAGCAATTCTTTGCAATAAGTGTTTAATTGGCACACACAAAATAGTGTGGGGTTTTGTTTTGTTTTGTTTTGGGGTTTTTTAACCAGAACGAATAACGGCTGACATTTCAGCATTAGGGAGGAGTAGGCAATGAACTCTCCACATAAGAAAAATCTCCCTTTTTACTCTGACATTTCCCCTGGAAAGGATATTTGACATCAGAGGCTGGAGGTATGGAGGGATGACACAGGGAACAAAAAGGAATAGGTTACCAGTCAGCTCCGAATGTAAATGAAATACAGACACTGGGTTTTGGTTTATTTAAAAGTCCAAAGCTGACACCGGATATAATATTCTTTATAGCCCCTTCCTCACAGCAGATAGCTATTAGATTCTTCTTTTCCCTGGCAATATTTTGAAATGAAATAGGTAGTGCCACCTGCTGTGAATATTTAAACTTTTCTCTCTCACAGTTCTCTGAAAATGAACAGGCTCATTTATTTTAATGTAACTCCTTTTAGTATGCACTTCAGGTGTGTAATCTAAACTACCCAACTCATCAGCAGAAAGGTAAGTAAAACAACATATAGAATTATCCCACAGAATGAACCCAGAAAAATATGTCAGTCCAGTTTAAAAAATACAGAATTCTTGTCTGTTCATAATTGTATGGGAATAATTTAGATTTCTGCTTAACTGCTCTCTTGCTCTCTTTGCTAGTTGCCAGCTGGTGTGGACTCGGTTCAATGTGTTCAGTGTTAAATGTTAAAGCCCTATGTGGTTGCATCCTAGTTATTTAGTTCAGTTCAGTTTTCAGATGAATAAATGCAATGAGAAGGTTGTGCCTCTTCAACCTCCACAGGATGTTTTGTCTCACCTGTGCGAAATGAAGAAATAGTTCGGACATGCTGCAGTCTCTCTGAATTGCACTGACTCCATGGAGTGGAGCTGAGCAATGGCACATTTTATGCAGTTTTGCAAGAGTTCAGAAGGTAGTGGTGAGCAAAAGTTAACTATGTTTATGACTTCAGCTACTGTTATTTCAAAAAATGTCCAAATGCTAGTTCTGAGCAATGAATGAATTGACACAAGATATTTTCCAAAGGGCTTAGGTATGGCAGAAATGGGACACTCATATCTATTGGACTTTGCTGTAGTTGAACTGAATATCAAATTGTAGATATAAGTATGGTAGATATAATATAGATATGGTAGATACGGTAACCAGTGCTATCTCATATTAACATCTTCACTAAGTGAGATTAATTCTCTGTTCTATGCATTTCACTAGAAGTTAGGTGAACTATCATTCAGGTTATTCAGCATACTTTATATACGATTATGTTTTTCTCTAATTGACCCAGGATATCTTGTGTTACACATCCTCCAAAATGCTTGCTGCTCCCCTATGTTCCAATACTGCAAGAATATTTAGGCCAACACTATTTTTAAATAGATGGACCACACTACTTTTTGCCTTTCATATTACTGTCTCAGACAAATACATCTCATATACAGTCTGAACAGGACTGACTGCACAGGCATATGACCGTCATCATTTCATGTGGTCTGTGTCACACATATGCTATGCTTCAGACCTAAAAGGCTACAGGGCAACAAATCGCAGATGCATTAGCTATCCTAGTAAATCCATGACTCACTAAGTTCTTTCACCTTCCTGTGGTGTTGCTGGCATCTCAGCCTCTAATTGTGTGATCTGCTGTCGTTCATGACAGAAAACTCAAAATGAATATACAGTTAACCACCAAAGACTAACTGATTTGACTCACTCTCTGTCCTTATTAACACCTCTTCCTTCCACCAATGGCCAAGCCTCCACTTGCATTAAAGCTTAAGGCACTCTCTTTCCTACAGGCCAAGTGCTTCTACAGACCATCTATCACTACCTGAATGTCTTACAGGGACACAGTTTCCCTCACTTAACAGCAGCTAGTGCTTAGTCCAGCTATAAATCCCTGATGTGGTTTAAGAGAACTTTTTTTATCTTTGTCACTTTTTCTAATTCTACCCATTCAGCATAGCAGCACTTTTTATTGAAGTCAGACAAAATTTGTATGTACTATGACATTAACAGATCATCTATCCCCAATCTAGTTTAAAACAAATAAACAAATTTTCTTATTCCTTTCTTCTTTGTCCTAATAATCTGAGCTGTGAATGATGCATGTAGAGCATCTGCAATCATAAAGTGGTCTAGTTCTATAATTCCTTTCATTTTCTCTTGCTTTTTCTCTTTGTCCTAATTTCACTTTATTATTCCCGCAAAGGGTGCATTTGGCATGAGTAGGAAAGAGAGAGAAATGCAACAGGCAACATCCTCCAGCAACAATACCTTCCTGTATTTAAATTCTTGATTGTTTCAAAACAAAAAGCACCAAAACATGTCCAGAAGAACAAAAAATGTTTCAATTGTCTCCGTTTGAGCCAGAAGCTATGCTTTGTTGAAAAATAAATACACAGTTATATTGCTGAGCCAAAAGCAAACTCAGCAGAATAGGTGGAAGGTCCAGATTTAGTGGGAGGACTGGAACTGCTCTGCAAAAACAAATTACCACAAAACTATTTAAGCTGGTTTAGTACACTGTCCTAATAACTGATTTGAGTCCCAGGAATAATATAAATTAGTCATGGCTAGAAGTGGATTTTGGCTTCTTTTTGGTTTTCCTCTCATTTTTGTGAACATGTTGTATGCACATGATACCAAAGGAAGAATTAATGCTCTTCCATTTTACAGGTCAGAGAACAAGAAAGATAGAAAGCAAAAAAAAATTTCCATGGAAGATCCCAGACCGTGTTTGTGCTATAACATGCTTCCTCAATAGTGCCTTTTGTAAAATTACCTTAAACAGGCAAACTCCATAAAAAGTTGAAAGTGTGCGAAAGCAGATGCTATCATAATAGTTAGATAGCTGCAGTCACACAGCAGGCATGTGGCGGTGGAGCTCACAGCTGCTTCTTTCTCTGGAGAAGGACATGCAGCATTAAAAACAGCAACAAGCTTTTAGCAGAGATGCCACTGATGACCTATTTTATCAAAGTGACAGACTAGCTGTGGAGCATTTCCAATCCCACCACCCCATTTCAAAGAAGACACATAGAAGCATCTAGTGAATACAGAGACAGCAATCCCATAGAGCTTCTCATGACAACTGCTGCCAAAAACGCAGGGAAAAAACATCGTCTTTGATTTAGCTGCATGCTGGTTTTCTGGGGTTTTTTGCAAGGGGATTTTTTTTTTGTGAGCTTTACTTTTTTTGAGGGTTTTTTGTTCGTTTGTCTTTTTTTTTGTTTTTTAAATAAATAACCTTTCACTGATATGCTTCAACTAGACAACTACTGGAATAAATACATAGATTCCTGTGTCTGATACAGAGGTTGAATAACCGAAACTAAAAGTAAAATACACTTGTTTACATTTAAATGATTTGTCCTCTGAGATAAACACAGAAGCCAGTTAGATTTCTGAAATGTCAGTCTTTGAAAACAATTTTAGCATATATTCTTTTATAAACAATTGTCCTCTTCCTTTTCCCAACAAATAATACTAGCTCTTTGTCATTACTTCATAGAATGTCAAAATTAAAATCTACAGTTTACTAAACTTCCTAAAAAGCTAGAGGGAAGAATACCAAAGGGATATCCCAATTCTGCCTTTGAAAAAGACTTTAAAATTTAACTGTATACATAATTTTGCATAGATTCAAATGCAGAATTCAACTGAGTGTATTCCATGGAATGAGGTATCTTTTCTTTCAGTTCAGTGTTGCACAAAAGACTATTCATTTTCTGTGGTGTGAACCATTTTGGTCCATTATTCCTTTTACATCACCATGTAGGGACAATGCAGAGATGGCTAGATGCCTGTTCACTAAAGAATGTACAACTCCCTACATTGGAGATGCTACAACTTCAAAAAAAAAGAATAATAGAAAACTGAGAAAAGAAGGAGGTTGTTTCTCATCTTCTTGTACTGGGAAACCAAGACCTAGAAAGAAAATATTGGCTTATACTGGAAGGTTATAGAAGTACAGACTACTTAATCAAAGTGGCAGTCCCAGGCCTGAACTGTAAAAGCATTTTGTGTGGGAGCTGCTGGCATTTCCACCCCACAGTGGAAAGTGGGCTTTATGTGTCCTAATTCTATCATCTGCCTTTACAGTTTTTTGATGACTTCACTTACCAGGACAGCTGCTAGTGAACTAAAAATACATCTGCACATCCAAGTGCAGGTGGAATGAGGTCACAGAAAAAATCACCAATTTATTTGTCTCTTAATCATTTGTGATTTGGTTATTTATTTATTATTTTTTATTTAAAGAAACACCTATCCAATGCCTTAAGCAAATGTACATAAAACTTGAAACAATCCCATCAGTGTTTTCTGAGGACTAACCGAGCAGCTGGTCTGAACAGAAAGAGCTTTCATGCAAGGTCCTGACTGCTCCCTAAGCAGCTCTTTTTCTCCCACAAAGGTGCATTTCAGCAGACCTGCTGGAAGTCTTATGTGACATACAGACTCTCTGGGTAAACTAGTCTCCAAAATCTGCTTTTACCTCCTCTGGCAGCTTCACTACTCCAGAGATTTCTGAGCCTCTGTTCTTTACTCTGATGAAGAGACAGTATGGTGGGCAGGATAAACACATTGAGTAACAGAACAACGGCACATATGAATCTGGCAGTGAAGACAAGCAGAAAGGGAACTAAAGGATGGATATTTTGAGGAGATAGGAGGGCTCAGGTGGCCATTTGTATTTTTAAAAAGTAACTCCTTTAAAACATGCTTTAGCTTTCACTCTGCCAATCAGCATGCATGGGAATCAAACATCTGGAGCTACTTTGTGTCTGAAGTTTGAAGTTTATTTCAAAAGAAACCAACTTTTAAAAGTTTGTCCCCTTGCATCTTATTTTAGTGTCTTCTGAAGACTAAAGAAAAAGACAGCTAAGGAAAAGTTGGCATGTCCTTGCTAGAGAGCTAGGGGATTATCCATGTGTTTTGAGACTCACACAGTGATAGAAATTATTTGTGTCTTCACATTACAAAAGCCAAGTCAGCTCTAACTGTAACAGCGATTTGGGAGCAGACTTCCTTATCATAATATTCAATATTATTATTGATACAAGCTTAGTGAGAATAGTCTGGTGGAATGGGATTTAGAACCAGATTTAATTTACCTGAAGGTAGGTATCTAAAGAAAAGATAGTTATATACATTTCATATGTACTTAACAGAGATTTAATCAATACAACCAACAAAGCCTGGAAGGCAAATCAAAGGACCAGCCTTTAAAAGTCTACCTAAGAGTGAGTTGAATTACCCTCCAGTGTCCTCAGACTGTCCTATCTACAGCCTTCTCCCAAAGTGCTAGAGGACCACTGGATGATCTTATGTTGACCTCAAGCCTCAATGATTTCAGAAACTACTTCTTTGTTCTATTTCTTGGCAATACACCTGCATGTGGATACAAAATCCTTTACCTGTAAAGTTATTTCTGTATACCTTATTGTAGTGAGATGGGGTCAAGGCTACTGGTAAAATACACAAGTAAAGGAAGCCTGAATTCAGAGCAGCAGCCTTTTAATTTAAGGGAATACAGTCAGACACTTACCTCCTTATTTAGGATTCAAATAAAATTAGTTAATTTTTCAGAGTGCCCAAGTACTATCAGTTCCTGGTGAAGCCAGTGTTCTCACAGACTAAGGAAAGTTTTAGAAATTGTTTGGGCAGCAGGTCTAACTGTAAAATATATAGCCATGTTCATTTCAAAATAAAAAGAATTGTATTTGGGAGTCATACTGACACCCAATGGTGTGAAATCAGAGACTGGGAAATTTGCAACACTACAAAGATTCAAAAAATGGTGAAAGATTCCTGTAAATAAATGAAAAACCTGTTTCAGGAATGAAAAGCTGTTACAAAAGTTTTGTACAAATTGAAGAATGGTAATGGATAGAATTTCATGAGCAAAATTAAAACCTTAAAGATACAATCTCTGCAGCACCTAATATTCAGCACGTTGATGTACCTCTGATAACCTCAGTAAATGAACTTCAAGACAGCCTTGGAACTGTTTTTATGATGTGGAAAAAGAGGAGTGGAGAACCATTTCACGTTCATCTAGGGTAAAGTAGCCAGTAATATGTAAATGTACAGAGGTGAAATAGATGACTGGAACTGAAATGTTTATGGATGTGAAGTTTTCCACAATTATATTTGTATGTCTATATGTAGCTGAAGAATCAGAACACAAAACTCTCATTACTGTCTTAAAAAAAAAATTGTTATTAGTATTGCAAAAAATTGTCTGGACATTGTGTGTTCATGCTTACATACACATATATCACATGTGCACACGCTTGCCAAATATTACTTAGAGTTAGAGGGCATTTAACTTGATTCTTCTCTTGTTCTGGTCTAAGCCAGAATTACCTTTTAAAGTCATTGCATAAACGGGAGGAGAATAAGGGAATTTTTGTTATTCTTGGTTTGGGGGAGTTTAGTCTTTCTTTCTTTCTTTCTTTCTTTCTTTCTTTCTTTCTTTCTTTCTTTCTTTCTTTCTTTCTTTCTTTCTTTCTTTCTTTCTTTCTTTC
>NW_020799091.1:33300585-33342053 GCF_003259725.1 Athene cunicularia | reverse complement strand
GAAAAAAAAAAAAAAAAAAAAAGTGAAGAAAGATTTCTAAAATCATTGAAAGAGATTTTATCTAGCAATTCAGGAACTTACTCAGGATGTCATAGACCTAGGTTAAATCTGATCTCCCTCTGAGGTGTTTTGAGTCCACATCATTCAAGTAGAGGACTTAATGAATAGTCCTTTCTGAATAGTTTTATGACATAAGCTGGCATGTGATATTTTCAGTACTTCTTGACTTTAGAGTGCCCATGGAAGTATTCATTGGAGTTTTAATTGGAAATTTTGTTGCATCTGGGCTTGGAATCAAAATGAATAACTAAATCTTTAGCAATTAATTTAGTTTTAATTTTCACTAACTCTTTGGCTTTAATTTTCACTCACTCCTTGCACTCCAAGCAATGTGACAAATGAAGGGATGACTGACTCTGAATATCTTCTAAGTTTCTGCCCTTCAGTTCTAGAGCTCAGTGATAAGATTGCCTTTTTGACCTTCAAGGGAATTAGTGAAGCATTTCTTACAGTATAACTTGTTATCCATTTTGCACAGGGAAACAAGACTGGAGGAGAGTGAGGGTGTGAAACTTGTAAGGGCAGCTGAAGAAAAATTGAATTTAAAAGCAAAGGGAGAAAGATGTAATAGAAACCAAACAGCATAAGCAAAATTTGTACCCCATTCTTCCTTCCTGCCTGTTAACAATAATGACCCCCATCCTTATCTGTCACAAAGGAAACAAACAGCCTTTCAGAAAGGTAGAGCAAAAGGCAGGGCTGACAGTTCTGCAGCCAGCTCGATGATAGCAGAGTCTTTGTTGGATGCTGTCTGCAGCACAAAAAACAAACTGTGTTTCCCTCTTAAGCCCTCTTACGGAAATATCTCATAACTAGTAATGATTGATGCGTCTTTTATCAAACACACATAGCAGATCCAGTAACTGGATCTTTCACATTTACATGGCATTTTCAAGTGCATGAAGAACAATTAAATCTGGCCACTGGGACATTCTCTTTTTTGTCATAATTCACTAAGGGCTAGGGCTTCAGACATTGCATCTTCTAAAGCTCTACAATATTTTTCTATTACTATAAAGGAGTTTTCTATTCTGCAGATTTTAAGACTGTGGTAGGAGTTTTTTGTTGCTATTGTTCACAGCTGAAGGAGAAGGTTATTTGTTTTACTAAGATAAGGTTTCTAAAACATCCTGTTTAAAAAAAATCCAGCAAAAACAGATGATGTTTTCTCTCCTTTTCTAGTTATCTATTATTTTCTAAAGAAACTGAAATGTCATCTTGCCTCCTGGATAAATTATCTTTTTGTTTAAAACGCAGGCGAAAAATCTCCAAGATATAAATAAAGGTCAGCTGAAGAGGTTGTTTAAGAGTAGGCATTGCTAAACACAAAATTGTTTAGCTGGACTTTCAAAAACTTGGATATTTGTGGTTTTTTTTATTGAACACTCTTGTTGAATACTGTTGTGATTTTTACGCTATGCTGGTCTCCAGTGAAATCAACAGGGCCAGAGCACGGAGCCAGACACTAGCATTGCAGTTGCCCCTCCTGTTAGTCCTTAGCAGAGCTCTGTCCTCTGTGAGCTTGGACCATCTTAGACAACGTCCAGGTACAGTCTGAGAGCGAGCTCAGGTCAGAGACCACTCCCAGTAATCAGTTTCTTTACAGCTACATTATTTAAGTGTTAGAGCATGTAGCCATTAGCTATGATCTATACTGTGCTCACTTAAAAAAAAGGTTGCTAGCCTGTTCCTTAGTATAGATGTAGTATTATTGTCAGACCAGAACTTCACTCATTTCAGACACCACGTGACCTTTGTCAACAACTCCGAAATGAAGATTAAAATTGGAAATTATTTCATTGTACTCATATGCTCTATCAAAGACATGGTTTCAAATTGCTTCAGTGCTGCATAATTAAGCTAATGTATCTAAGATTGCAATATAAAATATTTTCTCCTGGGTTCAATGAACCCCATGAACAGAGGACCACCATTTCAGATGGAATATATACATATCACAAACTTGAGCCTTTCAAGAGAGTTACTTACAGACGCTGCACAACCCAAATCTCCCACCTTTATTTACATCATAATTCCAGTTTGAGCAAGACATTTTACACGTCTTTGAATAAGTGACAAAACTAAAAGTTCTCAAGCATAAATCTCATATCATTGTTCTGTGTTAGATATTTATCAAGCAACAGGTCACTTCAGGACTCTGTCTTCTTCCCCCTTTCCACTGTATGTTGTAACTTGACAAAATGCTTAATAAATTAAAGGTAAAATAATATTGTATTTCTTTTTTATTAAGAAATGAAAAGTCTGAATTCCAGATTATGAAAGATGCTTATTTAAGGCCATAGAAGAAATACAGGACACAAGTCTTAAACATTTTCTAAGTCTTGCATATGCATATGGAAAACTATTACATTCCACTGAAATAAAGCAACTATAACAGTCAAAAATCAGAGGAGGTATCTTTCCCTCTTTAACATCTCTTCAGTTGGAGTAGAAAAAGATAAGATCGTGTTAATGGGTGGCATTGCATTATGTCTGTAGAATTAGATACATAGATAAATAGTATGTTGTGCTGGTCTGGAACAATTACTTGTAAAAAATTATCCAGATTAGTTATAAACAATACCTAGATGAAAGCTGAACTTCAGTCTCTGAAATAATGTTCAGTGAAACAGATTTATGAAACTATTTATAGGCCCGAAGAGAAGTGCTTCAGAGGATGTTTGAACATTTTTATCTTCTTGGGAGTGTGATTTGAAAACTAAGGTGGTTTAAAAAATTCTTGGTAGTATATACCTGCATATTTATGTCTAAATATATAAAAATCCCAAAGCATTTCAGGATTGCCTAAACTTTGACATCTTCTTTATATTCACAGATTGCTGCTGCCTGTTCTTCCAAATAAGGGAAATCACATTGCCAAGGTCACACAGTCAAAGAATATAATAATCTTATTTGTCCAGGTGAAACTAAGACCCATCTTTTCTTTCTCTTTCCCTTTCATTCAGAAGGCAGAGGTCTCAAAGGACTGTAGTGCCAGGTCAAAAGTTACGAGCAATACCTTTAGATCCTTTCTTCTGCTAAGGCATCAGAACTCTCTTTTGAGTACTCTTTTTTTCTCTCATGAACTCCTGGTGAAAATTTCCCTTCCTCTGGGGCACTATTAGTTGTGTTACTTTCTAGGCTTTGAGAAATCTTATTCACTGTCCTGTCTGCCTGAATCTAATCCTGAAGTTTAAACTGAGGATTTTATTTGGCATAACTTGTTTGTCTCAATATTTAAATGGACTCAGAAGAGAAGTATTCTCTGGTATTATATTAGATAAGTGTCTAGTGGGATACTCAAAACCTTTTTATGTGCACTTATTTGGTAACAACTATCTGCCTTACACTGTGTTGAAGTTATTATTTCCTGTTTGGGATATTAAAAGAAAATAATATCCCAGACACTTTTCTAAGGCTTTTTTATTACTGTTTCTGTTTGTTTGTTTTGTGATATCCAGTCTAAAACTGGTGAAAGAAGAATGGAAGCACCCAATTATTTTTTAATCATATGAAAACTGATAATTTAAAAAGCCACGTTAGAATCCAAGTGTGAATAAGAACAGCATTCTGTTCTTCTAATATACAGAATTACCTACCCTAGAGAACAATGGTTGTTTTTACAAGGCACACTCATTGTGCCTGCAGCAGTTTCTGTGTAAATCATATAATTTTCGGAGTAATGAACAGTATTAAATTACTGCAGTAAAAACCTGACTCCTCTCTATGTGCTGGCTTTCCATAGATTAACCAGACAGGTTCAAAGGCTTTCTCTTCTTACCTTCAGTTTCCTCAACATCCAAGTCTCAAAACATATACAACTATCCTGAGCACATATGTTTTTGTCAATAGGAAAACATAAAAAGCTAAAATTTGAGTGACACTACCTGTATTTCTTAATTCATGATTCACCTGTGTTCAAATACTAGAGACAGGGAGGATTTGAGAGTTTATACTGGATAAAGGAGAAATATCAACCACAGGGATTTTTACAAGGACCTCCTGCTGGCTATGAGGTCAGGAATAAGCCTGGAAGTGAGTGTCTGAAGTGGAAGAAATTGTGCCATGGGCAGATCTGATGTAGGAGTTAAACATACAGTTCCAAGAAAGGTGACTTCATCAAAACAATGGGTTAGAAATAGTACCTTTGCAGAATGGTTCTCAATGGATGTATTTAGGGCAATACTAAATTATCAAGAACAGTGAAAATATAATCTATACACAGGGTGATCATCACCTGGAGAATATGTTTAAAAAAAACACAAACAAACAAAACCAATCTTTATCTTGGAGAAGTTATGCCAAAAAATAGATATGTTCTATGTAAGCATCTTCTGAAGATTTCTAGAGATATTAATGGGAGATTAGTTTAGGTAAGAACTTGGCTTCTCCCTCAGAGAACATTACTTCTAACCACTAAGCTAACTGCAAAGTCACACTGGCCTTTGTTCTGGGTGTGATTCCTAATTCTCAGCCTTAATTTTAATTGTTTTATAAATCTTTCAGTAAAGTAACACAAAGTAAGTAAATGTGGAAAATATATTAAGTCCATTGTACAATAAGCACTCATAAAGAGGCTTTCCACAAGCCTAGGTAAAAATGGAAGACATTCATGATCCATTCTCTATTTCCTGACTTGGCTGTTTTCTTCGGAGTGGAGTATTCTGATGTGGTTTGAGATGGGCTGTCATCTGTGCCTTGTATGCTGTAGTGGAGGCAGATGTCTGATGAGTAAATCCATTATTAAATTTTGATTTTTAATTTTGCTGTCTTCCCTTAAGCACTGCCAATGTTCTTAGACTGTGAGCTCCAGATTTTTTAGATTTGAACTGTGAACCAGAAGGAGTTCCAGGACGCTAAGGCAGCAGCCTTGGAGATTTTGTGGAGCTTCATAGAATACAAGCCTTGGCTTGTTATCACACAGTCATATACACTCGAGCATAAGCTACAATGTTCACAATTTTTCTTTCTTCTAGACTCTTATAACACCTTCATCTCTTGGGCCTGACAAAGTCCCATCATGGATGCTCTCTCTTTGTCTCTGACATATTTTAATATTGGCTATCCCACAAGCACAAAAGCATTCATCTTCAAACTCTATCATGGCTTTCGAATTCATTATCCCTGTTCATAAAATTGTTCTCCTTCAGATGGGTCAGTGTTTTATCTGTTAGTATGAGCGTCTATTTAAATATAAACCAAAGCTCAATATTAATAAATATAATCCTATGATCTTTTGTTCTTTTAGGAGTTCTGAAAGACATTTTGTTTTCATTCTGTCTGTTTCCCAGGAAATTATAAGAAAACATGAAATGTTTGCCTTCAATGTTATGAAAACCCAGAAAGGGCTCACAAAATTCCAAGAAAACCCCATGAGGTTTGCTGATTTCCAGGTAAAAGCAAACAAATGAAATTTAAATTAGCTGACAGTAAACCGAGGTCAGACAAAGTGCATAACATTGCAAGGTCAAAAGGTAGATGATTCTGTGAGACAGTAGATCTGAGAGCAGAGAACAACTTTTTTTTTTCTTTTAATTGCAAAACCCTTGCGTGCTGTTTTGTATTCTTTACAAGTTTTAATAAAAACAGTTTGCTGATGAGTACCCAAAGTAAGTACATGTGGAGATACCACTTTCCCTCTTAAGAAACGTCTGTACTATACAGTGTTTAACATTTTTATGCCTTTGTGACTCTATGTATCCTTGATTTCATCACTCCCTTGGTAGTGTAGCTTATTTTCTGAGTTAAACAAAGGCATTGGCAGAGAAACTACAAAGTGTTCTAATCTCCTGACCCCCACATTGACAGTTCAATATATTTTAGAACAACTGAAGATATGGAAGTGGAATTATGAAACAAGCAGGCAGTTCAGAAGAATGTTCTATAAATTTATTGCTTTACTGCATAGTGGAACTGCTGTAGTTTTAAGAGAGCAAGGACATACATCTGGAAAATAAAACATAATGGTAGTGGCTCACTGGAAGTAAAAGATAAAAACAGCTGTCAACTACATTTGTACAGAAAATGTGAAATTCTTGGTTTCACTGGGATTTATTAATTTGATATATTTCAATTCTTATCTGCTAAATGAGGGTGGGGGAAACTGCCACACGGCTGATGACTTGCAATCACTTTATAAACTGTTCTGGTTTTATTTTTCACCTATATCTAAAATTCATACAGTTAACTAGGGAAACGTTCTCTCCCCTCAGCGGGCAGTAACTCAAAACACACATAGTCAAGCATCAAATGTCACCACATTGCCATCTTACTGTGAATGACTGGAATTTACTTCCTATTGTTAGCGGTGCTGAAAATTGCTACTAGATTCCACGGATTTCATAATGTATTGTCTAAACTGAAAACATTTCAGGGACCGAACTGACCTTTTAGAAAACTGCACTTTCATCCTTAAAATGCTGGACTATTGCAATATTTCATTTAAAAGGTTATTTAAACTTTTTTTTTTTTTTTTTTTTTTTTTTTTTTTTTTTTTTTTTTTTTTTTTTTTTGGAAAAGGGTAAGGATTGTTGTGCAAAAGAAATATCTTCATATAATTCTTCTGTGTCATAAAACAGGGAAGAATACCACACGTTACTCTAAAGATGCTTCAGTAAAACGATGCAGAAAAGACCATGGCTGCTGTTCTCCCTGAGAAGCAAGCAGATAATTGTAATTAATATTTAATACTTGTATTCAAGTCCTAACTGACAGTAAGGTCTAATCTTATTAAAAGCGTTAGAAAGTATTTCTCTCTGAACATCCTGACAAAAGATGAAAAGCAGAAAATCTTTGTCTTCAATGTTACTGACTTGGAAATGAGATGCAGAGAAATGGTGAGGTGCCCACAGTCAGACAGAAAGCATCTGCAACAAACGGAGTAACTTAACCCCTGCTTCTTAAGTACCGGTTAAATGTCCTAACAGAAGAAATCCTCCCCCACCATTTCGGCTGAAAAGGGATTGATTGCTTGTGGAGCCTGACCACAATACAGCACTTGTGCATTTAAAAGGAGGAAAAAGGAATTGAACCAGATTGCAGAGTTGCCAGCCTAAGGAGTGCTGACCACAAACAGACTTTCCCCCCACATTTTATCAGAGGAAGGGAAAAGAAGTATTAAAGATAGGATTAATCTTCTTTAAGGGGGAGAATGTGGGAAATGATTACTGCAAGCGCTGGTTGGCTGTAGTGCTAAAGGATCAGATTTTAGGGAAAAAAAAAGTAACAGCCTGCCTCCGAATGATAAATGAATATGTGAGCTTCACTGATGGCACACATGACTGTTTTTAGACTTAGAAGAAGTGACAGAGGAAGATGAGAAGTCATGTAAGTGGCAGGGTAAGTGTATTAAAGGCATAGCATAAGAGAAACGAGCTGACATAAAGACCAGTGACCGTAAGGAGAGGTGATAAAAAAAGAGAAGGGAATATATTATGGAAATGAGTTAACTGTTCGTGTTCTGAATCTTATATAACTCTTAGGTCAACGAAGAAAACAACAGTGTTTCAGGAAAGAGGTGGAGAGGCAGAAAATTAATAGGCAAAATAAATACAAAAAGACTTAACGATATATTTTATAGTTATGTATTTGAAACCTTTTTCATTATAATGATCATGAATTTTAGATTGGTATTTGGCATTTCCAGGGACTGACAGAAGGCTCAAACACACACGATTGTCTAAAGAAAACAATACAGGCTAAGGTACAGCCCAACCACTTATTCCTGGCCTGGCTCAGTTGCTGAGTAATGTAGATGATCTGCAAATTTTTCCTCTGACGTTTAAAAGAAATTGTGTTGTTTTACAGTGGGCTAGATATACATTAACTGAGGACCAGACAGTGAATGTCACTTATTAAATTGGTATAATCTGTGTATTTCAGACACAAGTCTCAAGCAAATATGAACTAAAGGAACTGAAATTAAGCTTTTAGGGACTACTGCAGAATTATTAGACCAACATAAAATATTTCTGTTAAGAAAATATCTATCATACTTCAGAAGAGATTATTAGACTGGGGACCATTTAAAAAGTGGGCCACTGCTTTTTGTACACAGGAAGTCAGCGCACAAAGATGTTCCATTGCTACAAACTCCTTGGAGCAGTCTGTAATATAACTCAAGTTGTACCTATTGTTTTAACTTCTGCAAAGTTTGAAACAGCTGCCAGTAGATCCTGAGGGAGAAAACATAAGCTCGGTCCACACTTTAGTCCTAGCACTCCTGGCCCAAGCAGGAAAATGCTTCTGAAATATGATTTGTTTTCCTGATATTGCCCTACCAATTAACTGCTTAGATCATTTACTGGAGCTGGAGCTTTCTTACTATATAATCATGTGAGTTTTGTAGGAACAGAGCACAGTAGAGAAGTCCTTTGGAATTCCTATTGTCTTGCAGATTGTGTAGCTGTTATGTAGGATATTATGTAGCTGTAAGTATAGAATATTCATAGAAACATAGGATGGTTGGTGTTGGAAGGCCCCTTTAAAGGTCACCTAGTTCAACCCCCTTGCAATAAGCAGGGACATCTTCAACCAGATCAGGTTGCTTAGAGCCCCATCCAACCTGACCTTGAAAATTTCCATATATGGAGCACCTACAACCTATCTGGGAAACCTATTATCCTTTTACACATATTTTAACTCACTCTGCATAGGTATTAATGACTATGCATGACATAAACAAATGGAATATTCGACCTAAAATATGTGTTTTTTTCTGATGAAGCAGGATAAGAAAGGATTAGAAAATATTTTCTGCTAAGAAAGTATCTATCATACCTCAGAATAGGGTGGTACAGTGATGTCCACTTAAAAAGTCAATAGTTATAAACAGGTATGACTTTATTTTTTTCTAAGAAACCTTTTACACAGAATTATAAATAGCTGTGGAAAGTAAGATACAATGCAGCACAGCAGTAACTATGAGGATAAATGTTTACATTTGATAGTCAGTAATATACCTATGTTAGTGCATCAAGAGCATATGTCTTATGGTGGTTGGTTTACTCCCCTGGGTCAAATATGCTGCAGATGTTCAAGACACGAAATGATACACAGCACTGTATTGAACAAAACCAAATGCAACTATAATAGATACTTTAAAATAATAATTTAAAAAATCTCCAAACTGCAAACTACAATTAATTCTTACCCTGAGGAAAAAACAAACAAACAAACAAAAAAACAATCAGTAAGTCATCAATAATTAGTGAAAAATGGGTGGAGGGGCAATTCTTGCACATTAATTTGGTAAATTAAAATTAAAGTTGGATGAGAAGACCAACACTATTTGAATAACAACCCATAATTATTGAATAACACTTTGCATAGTAAAACATTGCTCTGCTTGTATACATATAGAATCAGAATGATAGAAATGTTTAGGTTGGAAAATATCTTTAAGATCATTGAGCCCAACAGCTAATATGTGTGTGTATGTATATATATATATATATTTATTTATTTATTTTTTACTGGGTTTATTTTCTTTTTTAAAGACTTATCCAGTTTGAATTTTTACTCTTTCTTTTTAAGGACATTATAATGTGATTTTTGTAAGGAAGTGAAAGAAGTAATGACTTAAATATTCATCGACACAGAAAACCTCAAGGACAAACTATGGCCTTTGGATTAGTCTAAGGAATGTCACCCAAGGAAGTGGGACTGTATCTCAGGCTGGACACCCCCCTACCCTTGCAGTTGCACTGACAAACTCCTTAGATAAGCCTCAAAGCTGGGGAAACCGGATTGGGTGAAACAGGTGTTAGCCCTGAAGCACAAGTACCGCTAATCACCGGCTCTATTGTTTAAACCGGATACTTTGTGGCTCTGTTGTGCAAGCCAGACCCGCTTGCCTTGCTAATGACTTCACACTTTTGCCACTGAAGTGGTAACAAGAACTGAGAAGAGGTGATCATTTCTGGGATGACTGATAAGAAGCATGAAGCCAGCAAAAATCTCCGGGAACAGAGGAAAAACCAAAGGTGGGCAGGGTGAGTAGACCACTGACTCAATTGGAATCCATGCTCTACATTTTTCCTTATCTCATAGAAATTAGTTTGGGGAATACCTTCCTCTCCTCGTTTGGTGTGCTAATCAGGTGATAAAATGAATTTAAAAGGCGACAGAAACTTTCCTGTGTGGTGCACCCACCATGCAAGATTACCGAACCTGAAACAAAACTGGATGCAAGGGTGGTTTTCTTTGACTCTCTTTCCCTCCTTTCTTCTTTCCTTCACTTTATTTTCTTTCTTATAGATTTTTTTTAAGAGACTACATTGCTTATTATCATTTTCCAAGTTTCAATTGTTTTCTACCGCAAGTAAAATTTTCACCTGTCATTTGGTGTCTCCTCACTCTAATTTAACCTGAGGGGATCACAGAACCATTGCGACCTTCTGGGCTTCCAGACCCGGTCGTGACAAGTTTGAGTAGAGCTTGTTGATAAATTTCCATCAAAATCTGTTAAATGTGAAATGTGTGTTTTCCTTGATATTGACATTTTTAATGGATGAATGTCAGATTGTGACCCATTTATTTTATTTTAGGAAATGTACACAGAACACTTGCTTTCAGGTCACAACATCATGTTAATTCTTGCATCCACTGAAGCTCTGCATTTCCTCATAGGAACTGTAGATTTCAGGATTTATGGGTTTTGTGATGACGGAACATCTGGTTCATCACTGTGGTGCAGCTACTGGCAAAGATCTTCCTGGAAAGATGTCCTCTACATAAAGAG
The DNA here is from genome assembly GCF_003259725.1 of Athene cunicularia. NCBI lineage: Eukaryota > Metazoa > Chordata > Aves > Strigiformes > Strigidae > Athene > Athene cunicularia. The sequence continues at coordinate 33,331,252 of NW_020799091.1, read as the reverse complement.
TCCAAACACAGTAAGAAAGAATCAGACTGTGAAAAAAAATCAATTAAATTGTCTATTTACCTATTATTACAAACCAGAACAGGAATAAGAATTTGAAGGATCAGACTCTTAACAATCTTTCTCATTTTATAACTCATTGTAAATTTATAAGCTGCTATGTTTTCTTCACACATATTTGAACATCACTGAGCAAGCCATACCTGTCCTATTGGTACTTATTTCAGGCGACAGGAATACAAAGCTATTTAGGGACCACAGTTCTAATTTCCATTGATTTCACTAGGGACTCAGGCACCAAAATCCTATTCAGTCAGGCACCTACGGACAGTTGTGAAACCAGCAATCGTTACTCATATTGTTGAGTGCTCACCAATTAATCAGTGTAAAACTTGTGAATTGAGAATGACATATTTGTCAGTTCTCCTCACTTCCCACAAACATTTTTGTTGATTTTCACTTATATGTACAATATTAAATGAGTGGAACAGTGCACTTTACTGAATCAATACAGAGCATGATGATTTAAAGTGTCAGGATATAAGGCAGAGATAAGGAAAAAATGGGAGTCAAGAATAGCAACGTTACTGAGAAATGAAATAGAATCTGCTGAGAAAAATAGTATAAACACTTGTAATGACAGCAGAGAAAGTTTTGATATAAATTTGGATAATAAAGGCAGTCAGGTAATTCATCGATACAGCTACAGATCTCTTGGGCAGTTAGAGTAGATATGGCAGTACACTCAGCATGGCCTGTTAGAGCTTGGCTTTAATCTTTGTAAAGGGAAAAGTAATTAACTTAATACTGATTTTGATAGAAACTAAGCAAAAACCTAGGCAGATTTTTTTTTTTCCTTCCACTGAACTATAAATTGTTTGGGACGGAGGTGGTGTGGAAAGAGACATGAGGTTTTTTTGGTTTGCTTCTTTCAGGTTTTTTTTTTTTTTTTTTTTTTTTGGCAGTTCTGTGCATAATGCAGTGACTTGAGACAGGTATAAATAGGGTTGATATTAAGAACGTGCAATATCTAGCAAACAAACAAAAAAAAAAAATCTTTAGATTTGATGTATTTATTAGGCTTCTTAGCAGAGAAAGAAACACTAGGTTTGATGTCAGAAAGTCTGACTTTAAGGAAATGTGCAATGCTTATTGGAATTTTGACTGAGATTTTATAACACTTAGGAAATATACTATTGAAACTGAAATAATGGAAGAAATGACAGTTGAAATTCACTCTGGTATAATCCAGACAGAGAAACAGAGACCAAAGTAAGATAACAAGGAATATCAATAATCTTGATATGTGTAAGAGAAATGAAAACAAAACAAAACAGAAAACCTTTTAAAGAAATTTAAACCTTCTAGAAATAACTGAAAAAGTTAGGAAAAAACCTGGAGTAGTGAAAATAACAAGTCAGGGTATAATTTATTTTTGCCTGGAAATAATTTTATTTAAATTCAGAGGCAGCATAAATAATATTAGCAATAGTAAGTGAATGCAGGTTTGCAGTGTATATGACATAAGTATTTGTATTGGGTTTGGGTGGGATAAAGTTAATCTTCTTCATAGTAGCTAGTATGGGGCTGTGTTTTGGATTTGTGCTGGAAACAGTGTTGGTAATTCAGGGAAGTTTCAGGTACTGCTGAGCAGTGCTCACACAGAGTCAAGGACTCTTCTGCTTCTCACCCCACCAGCGAGTGGGCTGGGGGTGCACAAGGATCTGTGAGGGGACACCGCTGGGACAGCTGACCCCAACTGACCAGAGGGATATCCCAGACCATATGGCGTCATGCTCACCAAACAAACTAGGATGTGGGGAGAGGTTTGAAGGGGTTGCTGTTTCCTGGGGACTGGCTAGGCATCAGTGGGCTGGTAGTGAAAAATTGGGCTTTTTTTCTCTTGTTTTCCTTGGCTTTGTTTTACTTTGGGTGTTTTCTGAGGGCCCGGCAGAGAGGGGAGGGTGTGAACACGTAGTTATTGTACTGCTTAGCTGTTTATCATGACAACACTGAAGGTGTTGGATGGTAACAGGAAACAATTAACCATGAGAAGTAAGACGCAGCAGAAGGAGCTTGCATACCTGTTTGTTTTTGTGTTTTTTTTTTTTCCCACAGTTTTGCCCAATCTCCTCTATTCACAAAAGCACTTCAATAAACAACTTAAGATTTGCTGTCGATAGTTGAAAAAGAAACAATATAAACCTGTGGAATTTAAAGTTTATGACCTAAATCTTCACAAATACAGGTTTTGCCATTTCACAAGCATCGCTGCAGAAAAACTTCAGGCCCCAGAAAAAATTCCAACCCAGGAACCTTTGTAATGAAAGTAAGTCATAGCTGACATAGGAATTAGGTGCCTAAAAGCATGTGACTAGAGACAGGCTAGGCACCTTCTTATGTTGTCCTTCCAGGCTTCCAGCTGCATCTCTAGAAGGACATGGATTTCCTGCAGTTCCTGTGGTGCATCTGCCAAGATCATGCAGGTCTCAAATATCCTACAGCATCTGGTACCATATTTGGACACTCAAATCGCCTTTTGGTGAAAGAGTTTATTTCAACACTTTTATTGAAAACATGCTGAAAGATTCAACAGTTAAAGAAATCATGAGATACATAATTAAACTGGGCTTTTGATCAGTGATTTCTAAAGCCTAAATAGACATTTCTTACACTTGTAAGCTGTCCTGTTCCTAGTCTTCAGTTCAGATGTAGCTTAATCAAACTGTGCCTAATACCAGGTGTTACACACAGCGTTTTTTAAAATAAAAAATCTCAAATTCTGTTTGTAGAGTCTGCCTATAAAGCAAAATCGGCTTCTTTGAAATTTGTTTGCAGTGAAAGAAAATTTGGCTCAACGATTTCTTTCAGTTGTGTTTATTGTTTGGAAAAATAAAAATTTTCAGGACATGATTGTCGTCACTGCATTCAGTAGTTCATAGAATCATATCAACAGAGGATGGGCAAGTTGTGTAAAACCTTATTTCTTGAATTTCTCTAGGGTTTCTGACTCAGAGTTGTAAAAACCGAGGAGTAAACTAGTAAACAGGCAATGACTCAGGCTTGACCACTCACTTTGATTTTTGATCTGTCTTATTTCCTTTCACAGAACAATTTATTCCCTTTTATTCCTGATCAAAGATTTGATCATTCCTTGCACTTCTCTAGCCACTTTTCTACCCTTTTGCTTGCCAGAGGGATTAGTATGTCATTCTCCCTTGCTGTCTTTTTCATAGTGTCATAGGCTTCTCTTCCCTGCATAGTAGAGAAAGGCTGTGGAAATACAGCCTTAAATCAACTTCTAGCAGTCTGCTAACTTCTTTTCCAAATTTTATTTCCCATGTTCTTCTACTGAGTACTCCCTTAGTCTTCTAAAAGAATGATTAAGACCATGAGAACAGACCTTTTGCAATGGATGCCTGCCAGAAACAGCTTCTGTGTTTCAGAACATCCACAACAACCTTACGCCCATCAGACGAAAACCATATTGCAATGAGTACTAGTCCTTAGGAAGGAGACAGAAAAGATTGCAGAAGTGAAGTGCCTATTCAGAGCACTGCCTTAGCAACCCCAGCCTGTGGCTGCTGGTTGTTTCTGAAGTTTGAGTTCAGCTCTGGCCCCTAGGCACAGGAGAGGTGCAACCCCTTGTTTTCCACAGTGATGCAAATAGGAGGTGAAACTGTCCACGCACTCACCCATATGTTATAGAGCTGAAGTAGTGCAAGGTATTTCACAATGAAATGCATTCACACAGATGCTGCTTAAAAAACACTAAGGGATAATACTTCATCATGGAAGTACAGCTATTAGAATACAAGATGCTCATTCTAGGATTTACAGACATCACCCTGTTTAACCTCTGTGGCAGATCAACTTGTCCTCTTTAGTGTAATCGCAGATATTTTACTGCTTTTCTAAATCTACCCAGTAAAGGTAAAAGTATCCCCTACTGAAAAAAAGCATAAAGTCCAAAAATATCATAAGATTGGAATAGATTTACTGTATAAACCAGATTTCTCTTTTAAACTGTTAGATGGGGAATACTTAAATATAAAAGCAATTTAAAGGAAATGCACTTGTTCTAATGTTAAAAGATGACAACTGAAAGACTAAAAATGCTTCCTATATCTTAAATATATCATGATTTTTACATTAAATCTTTGTAAATTATATTTTAAAAACCCCAACACCTTAAAGGATTGCATATTTCATGATCCTGACAAAATCCATTTGCATATTTCTGTTTGCCATTTGTTCACCCTGCAGGAATAATACTTGTTTCTTTCTTATTTTTTAAACACTGCAAAGCTTTCAGATAACAGCAAGAGAGCAACAGTTTATTTCAAGCTAATACTGTCTTGGTCACATGAGTCCTGATATTTAAAGTATTTTAATCAATGTGAAAGAATAACAGATGTTGAGCTCTCCAAATACAATGATATTTACTGTATAAACCTTCTTCAGTAGCAAGTTGAAGAAAAAAATACTTAGAGGGCTTTTCTTTGCAAAATAAGATTTTAGCCTCAAGGTCTGCATTTATTTTCTAATCTCTCTTTTCTACAAGGCCTCTTGAAACATCAAGTTTCTCTCCTTGTCCTTTTTCTAACACAATTGGCCAGACACTCATTCAGCTTTATATGAATTCCACATCAGCTGCAAACATGCAAAAAAAGAAATTGGAAATAGGGAATTCTTCCAGTTATCTGCTCCATTTCTCCACCACCACAAGGCTATTCCTTACTGTATACTCCACGGTGTGCTGGTCAGTTCAAGTGACCTAAATAGTGGAAATTCCTGTGGTTTTCTGGACTCAGGTCCTTAAAATATAAAATTTTGCTGTTAAGAAACGTTACTTTGGATTCTGTCTTCTCACGATTCTTTGTTTCCAACAAAATATTATTGGTCCTATTAATTTGAATTAGAGAAAATGTTTTTATGTTGTACTGCAGCTAAGTGACCATGAATGCCACAGGAAGCCCTGTTGCCTCGTATGTGGGATTTCTGACTTGTAAATCATACACTGGCTAAACCAGCATATCACTGGAAAGCACTCACTTCAGACTTTACCAGTGAAAGCTGAGCAGAAAGGATCAAGGAGAAGGAAAAGTTTGGGACCTGGAGAAAAATTAAAAAATATATAGGACCAGAAGAAGAGAGAAAAGAGTAGAAGGAACTGGTACTGTGGAACTGATGAAAAAGTTGGATAGCTGTTAGTTGAAAATCAATAGTATGTTCAGTCATGTGGTAAGTAGAATTCCATGTGGTTGAATGAGTTATTGATGTGGGACTTTATTTATTTTGCTGTACGCAAGGTATCGCAAGCCAAACTAGCGGAGTGATTAATGTGGCTGAAAAAAATTCTTGTAGCATCAGATGGGTGTTCTGCTTCAGGATGTCATCTCTGCCCACCTGTGATGGCGATGAAAAGGTGTTAGTAAGAAGCGCATTTAAATACCTTGACTTTTGAGGGTTAACCACCAACATTTAGGATTGAAGGGAAATTTCTGTAAAGGGAACTTCAACAGTGGGGATTTTGACTGAACACTTTGATATAATTTTGTTTAAATTCCCAGTGATACTTTCTTCTTACAGTTATACAACTTATGGGGAGAGGTAGACACTTAAGAGTTGTGCTGGAAAATGCTTTCTGAGGCAGCTAGCAGCCAGTATGAAACAGTGAAGGGAGGCCTGTCTTGTCTTGACTCTGAGAACTCATATGCATGGGAGACAAAGCCATAAGGCTTCTTTCATGAGAACCTGATGGTGCCCCTTGTGAGAGATAAGAAACCAGGCCTGCAAGAAACTAAGAAAAATGGCCTGGGAAAGCAAAAGTTGAGGCTGATCAAAGAAATGCCTCAAACATTAGCAAGACAAAACTATGAGTCACAGGGTGGATGGTGTGGAGGTCGAAGCTGATAATGCTGCCCGAATAACACAAGATGCATCTGGAGGAGGGAGCCCTGTGGAGACAGGACGGCCCTGCTCTGGGGCACCGGGGCAGATTTCAAGGGCCATCTGTCCGGTGAATGAACTTTGCTTCCTTATCCACGAAATGCATATTAAAGTTAACACCCCTCAATATGCTAATGAAGCTTAACATGATCATGCTAATTACATCATCCCATGAAGCACCTTACCCCTCCCCGTACATGGGATACGTAGCTATGTGCATCAACCTAGGGGACAGACTCAAAGAAAGTGGGTATAAATCAATGTGGGGGAAGAAAGGGGGCCCTGCCTGGGACAGAGCAGTGAAGCTAAGAAGATGGATGCCAGTGAAAAAGATGGCTGCCTCTTGGAACCCTCACTGGCAGGATCAACACAGGAACCCAGACCAGTGATCTGTATTTTCCCATTCCCTCTATCTCCCTCTTTTCTTTTTTCCAATAAGAAACACAAGGCATATTGTATTGCTCGCCACAACTTGCTATATACTTAGCCAATTATCCCAATTATCATGTGTTCAATTAGTACATTGTGGGTAGTTAATAAATGTTTGGACTTGGAGACTTGTTTTCCACTCTGTTGGGGATTTGTGAATCTGAGCCACTTGTCCCCCTCATCTGAGAGGGATGTGACACCCCTGGGGTTGTACAATGGTTAGTGCATTCAAGTGAGATGAAGGACAACTAATTTTTAGCCCCTGTTCTGACTCAGGCAAAGTAAAGACTTTATTCAAACTCTGCAGAGGAGTGATTATTGTCTTCCTGTTCATCTGACACGTAACAGTTCACACCCCCATGCCTCAAGGCCAGTCCACCATACAGCAGGACTGGTTCAATCAATATTGCATAGCAAATAGCCCTTGTTCCCTTTATAAGCAATATATGGTGCTCCCATGTCACTAAAGCATATATGTTTTTATTGTTGTTTTTATTATTATTGTAGTTTTTATTACTATTTAAGGAGCATGAGCATAATATGAAGAGTTAATAGAATGAGGAACATCCTTCCAAAAACGTACTGCATTTCTTTGGACGTTGAACTCAGAAATAGATGGTGCGTACCTGAAAAGCTGCTGGAACAGAAGGAGCTGCTGCTGATGTAGTTGCCAACAGGAATTCAAAGAGTTGATTTTACTTCATCCACGCTGCCTGTAGAGAACAGTTTCTCGGAGAGCATCATAATTTACTTGGAAGTCATCATTTAGTTTTCTCTAAAGGAGATCCCAAGAATAAACATGTGTTACATGGCTGCTCAGAGGATAGGGCCCATGTATGAATCAGAGAGCAAAGTTATTTAACAGTAATATACATCCAAAGAACATTTTGCAACTCGACTGCTAGACCTCACTAAAGAATTATGGGCTATTTGCAGCCCTCACCTGCAATGCAAAAGGCAAAGATCCAAGTCCCAGATCTGCACTGGGCAGAGTAGAAATTTGAATTAGACTGTCATGTTTCCTACTAAGTGTTCACTGCCCTATTTGTTTTGTTTGCATTTCTAAGGTCGATTCTTATTTTCTTTATTTTGACCAGAATTTGTATTCTGCTTGTAAGACAGAGCTCCTAAGACTTTTCTTCCTGTGGAAGAAAAATTTACTTTGGAAAAATCGCATTTTTTATAGAATCATAATATGGTTTGGGTTGGAAGGGACCTTAATGATCATCTAGTTCCACCCCCCCTTGCCACGATGTTTTAGGTTGAACTAGCTGGTAGAAAATTGCCACATGGCCAGTTGTTTACTGTCCCACCACCACCACCCTGGGGGGAAATAGGGGAGGGACAAAAAAGAAGAAATTTTCTATGTTAAATAAATTTTTAAAAAAATTACTAAGTCTGCTCTCCTGAAGCCCAGGGTAGTGAGCTTGCTCTGTGCCCTCCTCACTGCCCTAAGGGTATTGAACTCCACCATTTACTGTCACTGCAGCCAAGGCTGCCCTTGAAAATCACATTCTCACCAACCCCTCTTTGTTGGTTAGAACTTTAATCCTGACCCATAAACTCTCGGCTGGCTCCTCATCCATCCCCAGGCAGGGCTCTGTGCACTTCAGGTGGTCTCTGACGTAGAGGTAACACCCCCTCCTCATCTCCCTTGCCCTGTCATTCCTAATGAGCCTGTACCTTCCATTCCAACACTCCAGTCATAAGAGCCATCCCAACATGTCTCTCTGATGACAATAAGGTCATAAATTTATTAGACAAAAATTTCCCCAAATTTGAGACACATTTTTTATTCCTGCAAAACTGAAATAAAAGGGAATGCATTGAAATGAATCAGCTTTGGATTCAAGTTTTAGTGAAATAATTTTCTTGGTCTTCCCCTTTACCGAGTGCATGAAGGGCTAGGTCCTCAGGAGCTTCACATTTTATAGTCCATAAATAATTCTTTGTCTAGTGAACCACTATACACAGACCCACCAGAAAAAATATAGTATAAATTAGTGCCATCTAGCAACTGAGAAATACATGAAAACCTATCAACTCTTCTTTTATTATCAGAAAAACATAATACATAACAGCCAACTGTGACATAAGTTTCAGAACTTCAGGGTTGTTATTTACAACATATTTTAAACACTTTTGACAATTTTGGGATACTGCTAAACAGAGCTTGGAATGTGATGGAAACAAGTATTCTGGGCCAAATATGACCCATTTTAATTTTCAGTATATTTTCTATGTGTGCTAGTGGAAACAAACTTTGTTATTCCTACTCAAAACCACAGTAAATTCAGCCCATCTATTTCCAGCCTAATTAATTAATCAATAGATCATTAATTCATTAAATACTCATAATTTTTAGAGAAATATAAACATTTTTTGTCTATTTCCTTGTTATTTACATCACTGAAGGGCAAATTTTTAAAGAGAATGTAGTTACAGTCTTCATAAACTTGAATACATTTCATGAGGAAGGATGATGAAATAAATTTTAGGCAGTTACTCTGAAACATGTTTCAGATTTCTCATTTTCTAATTTTGAAGCCTTTTGTATCACCTTTTTCTTCCACAGCTTGTGATAGAATTTGCAGTATGAATTTTTATAATGATGGAATAACTGTTCCTTTATTATTGTTTTACACTATTATTAAATAATTAGTAGAGTGATTTATATCCTCTTTCTGACCACAATTTACCAAATATTTTTGTTTAGAATATACTATACATTACAATAAAAGCTTTTGTTCTAAATTAATTAAATTCTAGTTCTTAACCTTTCTTTACTTTGAATTCTCACTTTCTATTATATTTTTCCAATAGAAAATGTTAATCAGAATTTAAAAGCTTTCAGGAGCACTTAACAGCCAAAAGACAAAGTCAGCTCAAATACTGTGCTGACTATCTAGTTGATTTCTTATGTTTCCCATTATAAATTGTTCCTCAGTTTTATGGGCACAATTTAGTATTCAAAAGTACATGCATCAGTAATCATATATGAGAATAAGATTTTATATCAAAACCTTATTTTCTTAAAATACCAAGATTTTTACACTGGAATATTTTACTCTGAAATATTTTTCTTTACATGTTATAGAGGAAGATATGCCTAACAACAGTAAAATATTTTTACAATGATTACACTAAAACCCAGGTGAAAATGGGTAACTGTAATGGTCCCTTTTGGATTTAAAATCTGTAAATATATTTACCATATCCCTTACTTTCAACATCATTTATCTAAAAGATCAGGCTGATACTAATTCAAGGGCTTTCTGTACCATTTTTTTTTCCTAACAATTTCAAATTAGGCAACAAGATACTTCACAGAAATATACAATTCCCAATAACACTATCTGTTTTTTCAGTCCTTTTTATCTTCTTGATACCAGCGGACCTCATTAGCAGTTTTCTAAAATACATGGCCAAATGAAAGACTCACTTTTTCAACTCTGAGTCTCCTTAAGTGCTGCTAAGGGTTGTTAGTCAAAAGATGTGCTGTCTTCATGCTTTAATATTATTTATTAATCAGCCACTGACTTTCTTCCCACAACAGAAACATTTTGCAGAAGTGTAACCTGTGTTATTCCCACCATTGACACATTATACACTGTGGAGTATAACTGCTTGGACAAGGAATCCCAAAGCAACAATGCTGTATTTCATATCCTCCTTAGACCATGTATGAAATTCTCCAGAATTTAAACACTTCCTCATAAAACTTCCTCCTATCACTCAACAGCACTCTTATTAAACACTATCTCATTAATAAAGTAGATGAACCCTAAATAAGAGAATATTAATAGAAAACTAATGAATAGAACACAGAATCACAGAACTGTTGCGGTTGGAAGGGACCCTCTGGAGGTCATCTGGTCCAACTCTTTGCTCAGGCAGGGCTGCCTAAAGCCAGTTGCCCAGGATCGTGTCCAGATGGCTTCTGAATATCTTCAAAGATGGAGAATCCACAACCCACCTGGGAAACTTGAACCAGTGATTTGTCACCCTCACAGTGTAAAGAAGTGTTTCCTGATGTTCAGGAAGAACCTCCTGTGTTTAAATTTGTGCCCATTGCTCCTTGTTCTGTCAATTGTTTCTTGTCCTGTCACTGGGATCCACTGAGAAGAGCCCGGATCCATCTTCTTTAGACTCTCCATTCAGGTATTTATATACACGATAAAATCCCCTAAGCCTTCTCTGCTCTAGGCTGAATAGTCCCAGCTCTCTCAACCTTTCCCCATAAGAGATGCTTCAGACTCTTCATCATATCTATGGCCCTTTTTTGGGCTGTCTCCAGTAGTACGTCCAAGTCTCTCTCATACTAGTGAGCCCAGGGCTGGACACAGTACTCCCAAGTGTGGCCTCACCGGTGCTGAGTAGAAGGGAAGGATCTCTTCCTTCCACCTGCTGGCAACTCTCCTCCTAATACAGTCTGGGATACCATCGGCCTTCTTTGCATCAAAGGCACATTGATGGCTCATGGTCAACTTGGTGTCCACCAGAACCCGCAAGGCCTTTTCTGCCAAGTTGTTTTTCACCTGCATGACCTTCAGGATGTACTTATGCCTGGGATTTTTTCTCCTCAGGTGCAAGACTTTGCACTTCTCCTTGCTGAACTCCATGAGGTTCCTGTTGAAGACCCTCTGGATGGCAGCATGACCTCCTGGTGTATCAACCACTCCCACCAGTTTTGTATCAAGCTCATCCCCATCTCAACTTCTTATTACTACTCTTTTCCTTGGTGAGTTATTAGAGAAACATGCTTGATGATACCTTTATCACCATGCACATCAGTGTCAATATATTAAATACACAATGTTATTTTAATCTCCCTTTGTCTCTTTGAATTTGATGAAAGGGTATACACCCGGCAGAAGATACAGTTCTGGGATTAGCAGCTATGTGTCTGTGTGGATGATAGGAGGTGGCTGCATACTCTGAAGGTTGCTCAGATGCAATTAATTATATTTGGTTTTGTAATAGCTCCCCTTTTCTTCAGGATTCACATTGTGACTTGTGTCTCATAATCTCTTCAAATTCAACATAACCATGTATTTCAAGGGCTCTGACTGCAACTTTGTCAGTTTACATTATAACAAAAAATGTCTCCACAACCCATTTCCAGAATGTAGCATATATAATAAAAAAGACAGAGAGAGAAAGAATATAAGAGAAGTGTTCTCTTCTTTTTCAGTAACTTTGGGCTTTGCAGGAAAAAAAAAAAAAATTAATTAGGTGTGGTAAGGTAAAAAATAATCTTTTGTAGTTATAGTAGTAGTACTTCAAAGTATTCATGTGTTTGGAATAATATTTTCAGATCAAGCAGAAACATCCATTGTGAATATAAGGAATAGCTCCCAAGGTAGTAGAAGTGAAAGGGGGAAAAAAAAAAATAAAAAATAAAAAAAAGCACTTCCTAAGTTATGCTGTCTTGATATTGATGCTAACTTGCCACTCTGAAATATTCAACATAAAACGAAAAATAAAATAATCCTGTATTGGGAAATCCTAAAACATTTTAGATTACGATTGGTCAGGAAACTTGTACCTGTTCAGGCCTCTGCAATTCTTTCTTGACATCACTATATTGTGCAGATTTCCTGCTGCTGAAGGACAATCTTTAAATTTGGTTTCTATCTCCTACTATTGACTTGGGCTATTATGGACAAAATGACCTGGTAGGCACTGGGAACTGAAACATCCACCGTGTCAGCTGTCTATAAACGCAGTTTAAGGCTTGGGGATCAGAGAAAAATAGAGGGCCCTCAATTGCAGGACAGTAGAATAGACTTTATAAGCTGGAGATAATAGGAAAATAAGTACTTTCTACACAGGCTTTCCAAAGTAATACATGATCTTAAAATTAATTTTTTATCAGTGATTACTGAAATTTGCTGGATTTTTAAAATTTTATTTTGTTACTTTAAAACAATCTGAATAACTGAAATTCAAAACAACCATACAAAGAATTGAACAAACAACATATTATGAAACTTCAGTTTCAAGAATGCAAGATAAGTTACAGCTGATTCTGATTTTTAACCTTCTCCATATCTCTGAGTTTGGAAAACTGAAGAAGAAAATATTTTTTTGTCAGAAACTCAAAATTTATCACAAGGTATGTCCATATTATATTTTTTGCTGTAATTTTTATGTTAGGTCCTCATTAGAACATTTAAATTTTCTGCAACTCAGAAACCTAATCTTGTAATTGGTCTATTAGCCAGAGTTTCCAGAAAACATCCTTTTCTCTCAGCGACATCTGAATTTTCTAATGACACCTTTCACAAAAACCTTTCTGCTGAGAATATATGGCCCTATGTTATCTTCCTGCCTCCATTAAAAACAAGGACCCATCCATACTCCGTATGCAACCACATGGCAGTATATCTCCAGGATCACATGTATGTCACATTTATGTTAGTGCTTCTGTATGAGGGACGCAATGGGATGTCATTGTTCTCAGTAGATCATCTTAGTTTACATACAGCTGGGATGAAAAGGGGTGGATCTAGACTTGTATTATAAACATACTTTTTTTTGGCGCAGTTAATTTTGTCTTTGGAATGATCTCTAAAGTCAGAAGACATTCACTTGGTATTCAATACCTTCTGAGATAGACTATGCGTCAGTGAAGATGTCGATTATTGTGGACTATCTGGCAAATTCTGTCATACAGGATATCTCCTCCAGAAAAAAAGAAACCAAAGCCACAACACATTAAATTGATGAAACTTGCTGTGTAATAAGAAAATCTCACCTTGTAGGTGCACCGTTTTGTTGAGATTTCAAGTATCATACTCCATATCATCACTTTAAGAACATTCTTAGAATAGTAAAGACTAATCTTCTATAGTTTATGAAATATTTTCCCTCAGATGCTACCAGATATTCATGGTATATCATAAAAACTCTCTCTTTAAACAGTCTTAAGAATTACGGACATGCACACATACCAATATGTGTATATATGCATGTGTTCATGTATGTGCATATGTATGTATATGTGTGCATGCATGTGCATGCCCATATATACTCAGAGCACATAACCCATATACATCTAAAGTACGTGCATTCATACTCAAAGCATTATATATTAATTTTAGGCAACTGAAGTGAGTAAATAAATAAGATCAGTGTCATAAAACCATTTTATTTTTAATTGAATAATGTCAGCTAAACATTATCCCATAGCTATCATTCATGTTTATGGCAGAATTCTTTTTTTGATGTGTCTTGTCTGATTGCATATGTTTGCTTTTATTGCACATATCTCTTTGATCTCTAACCAGCTATAATTATGATGTTTTCAACATGTTTTATGTTTCTATAACTGCTGTACTCTATCAGGTTTTGTACTTATACTGTCAACTTCAAGCCTTTTATGTTCTTTCATCTTTGTTGTGGGTGCCCTTTTTGTTATACTTGTTTATGGAATCTAATATTAACATTTAAGTGCATATTTCAAAGGAAATGAACCAAAAGATGTCAAACATGCATGCACTTTATAATTTATCTATATTAAGCATTTTTTGTTACAGAAGTGCACAGTAAGCACCTAATTGATACGGTCTGACACTTTTTCTTTGCCGTAGTTAGATGGACATGCAGTAACCATATAAAGGAGGCTTTGCACCCACAGACATTATCACTAAATCCTGTTTTCCTTTTGATGCTTTTGTTTTGTTTTCTTTTTGCCCTATTTGGTTGGTTGCATTTGGTTTCTTATTATCTTTACAGTGCTTAAGTGGTAGGCATCTTTGTAATTTAGAGCCTGAGATGTTTGAACCGGTGCTGAAAGGATTGTTGCCTTTCACTGTCTCTCTGTCCATCTGCCTTACCTCTCAATACCGAAAATCTGAATAGTGCAAGAGAACACTGAATAAAATGTTGTTAACATGGTTTTAATAAAACTAGCATAAAATACATCTCCCCCTAAAATAATATGCAATAACCTAGATGCCTAGGTGTTGAGTGTCTTATTAATACTTGAAAGAATATTTATCAGCATAAGCAACAAAATGTGTGCTATTTAGTATGTAAATTTAACTTGTTATTTTCTAGTAAAAGAAAGCTATTAGTACAAATGGATAAGTCTGATTTCAGTCTAAACTGTCAGGAAGAAATGCATTTCAGTCACAAAGTATTAAGGTCACAGAGTCATTCATGTCAAAATTAATATATGGGGTCAATGACTGCCATAATAGCATCTGAGCCATTTGAGGCATTCCATTGCATTTAAAGTAACAACACAGGTGTTATAAGAGGAAGAATTTGACTACTGATATAGAAAATGGTAACTGTAATTATATACAGAACTTCCATATGATTGCAAGTAATGTTGAATGAACACTTCAGTGAGGTGGATTAGGAGAACAAATCTCAGAGGAAAAGAGAACAGTGTAAGTAGAGTTGATTCAGTAGGCCCTCCTGCAATCCCTACCAAATCCCAGATGAACAAGTTTCACTTTTCCTAGTAATTAAAAGAGGAATCCATGTAGCATTCTTTTTGTAGTACTTTTGTCTCATAGGTCCCTGTAGTATTGGAGGTAAAGTGCAGAGGCAACAAGGAATGCCCTGAATTCTTTATATATAAATTCACCAGTTCCTGAAAACACACACTAATTTGAACATTTTTTTCTACATAGCAAGGGAAGTGAAAAAATTCAATACTAGTCCCTACTTTATATGCAAAACTCAGGAAGCCCGTTCCTTCACCCAGAGAATACAGACCAATCATTAGCAATGATAAGAAAGAATGAAAGATGTAAAAGAGGCTGAGACATCAGGGTTGATTACCACAGTCCTGTAGTTGAAGTACAGTATGCAGATGTTAACGTCTTTAATATGCTCTTTTGTATGTCATTTTGGAACTTGATAGGATGCTGATACACAAATCTGCTTTAAGTAATTTATTTTTTAGACAGTTTTCTCTGATGATATTTTTATTCTATCTGCTTAATCTTCCACAAAAAAAAAACAAACCAAAACCCTAGAAGATCCCCTTAAACATTCTTTCAGAAAAATCTGAATATCTTGCTTTTTCTAGCTATTTGTTGCCCATACCTAATGAAAGGATTTTCTTGGAATACTCTTCCATTTTGTGTTCTTTGGACAATCTTCCAAAGTGTTTTTCTGCTTATTTGTTTGTTTTGAACCAGAAGGTCTTTCCCTCATAAGGCCAAGTATTTTTTATAGTATTATGTTCTTTTCTACACTTAAGAGTTTGTTCTACTTCTCCATCACTCCCTTATTGCAACATTCAATCAAGGCCAGGTTGGATGGAGCTTTGAGGAAACTGATCTAGTGGAAGGTGTCCCTGCTCATGGCAGAAGGTTGGAACTAGATGATCTTTTACATTCCTCTCAACTCAAACCATTCTATGATTCTATGATTCAGTGTTTGCTGTGAAGGAGCCACCATGAATGTCCACAAACACTGCATCAGTTCTCTTGCCTTAAGGGGACGAGGCTGTTTTATTTAACATCTAAACCTTTCCTTCAATATTTGAATGGCATTTTAGTATTCTCACATGACAGTCACTAAAGAAATGGAATGTTTTAAACTTGAACATGTCATGCAAGCAGAGGAATTATCATTTTCCAAATATGAAAACAAAGGCACAGAGAGGCCTGTTTAGTGACAGAAAGTCATACCCTGAATTATTCAAATGCTTAATAGAATTTGTGTATTCCTTCTCCCTACCACTTTGCTGTCAGCATAAGACTTTTTCTTACAAGCTGTTCAATTCTGAAATGGCCTATAAAGAGCCAAAATTATGAACAGAGAAATCAGAAAATGGTAAAGAAGGGATGCACCAGGGTAATCAGACTTCAAACAGCTCTATTCATTTTTGGCATCATTCTATCTCATTCTATCTGTGTTGTCTCTTACATGATGTAAAGCATGTTTTATTATGCAGAATTAACATTGGGAAATGTCTTAATAGCCAATCAGATTGAATTCAGTGATCATCTCTTAATTTAACGAGGATATTATTCTATAGCTCTGAAAATCTAGTTTAGTCCATTTTACTACTTTTATCATAGCAATTACATCAACATAAACAACAATTAGGTGACTCAACACACAGTAGGCAAATTACTAACTTCCGTTAAAGTAGGTTTATGGCCCTCTTGAGCGAGACTTCTGAGTAGCAAACTGTACAGAGACCAAATTCTGAGACTCCGTTCAGCTAAAACTTCATTGTATACTCTCTTTGGTATTTCTATCTATGGTACAAATATAAATCAAAATAATACTGTGATATGGGTATACAATGTAGTGTCTGATGTGGTTATTACTTTGAGGCCTCATTCCTTTCAACTGTTCTTTTTTATTAAGATTGCAATGTAAACTGACAGTTTACCCTGAGGATTTTCTTTCTTTTCAGGAATTGCTACTAGAGGCTACTATTTTGGCGTTTTTGTTTTGTTTATTTTCCAGTTTGCAAACAGTAAACTGAATAGATCTGAATTTGTATACATTATACTGCAAAACATAAAGTGATGCCTTAAGTACCGGACAAGAGTGTTTGCATGTGTTTTCTCAGAGCCACTCATTCAGCACCACTGTGCTGTCTCATTCTATGGCTTTAATGCATTAAAGGTGAATTTCAGTGATGTATTTCCTCTAGCGAAAGTACTGTCTCAGAGTCCCAGTTTTGCCTCCTTCTAACTGGTCACTTCCACTCAAATAACACAGTTTGCTGCCACTTTAGTTGTGTTGACACAACTGTTAGCAGAGCAGTGCTGTAAATCAGCTCACTGAAAGTGAGTTAGGAAAAAAAAAAAAAAAAAAGATAAAAAAATCAGAAATATTTTATTTTAAAAATCTGACCATTTGTGAATTTTGTAGCAAAGGTCTTCTAACAATTTCAGCATAACAAGGGACACTGAGCTACTTTGGCGAGGAGGGAAGAAGGCCTGGATGTAGAAGGGGAGGCAGAAATTGTTAAATATTTTTTAAACCAAGAAACAACTAAGTATCTGCTTGTGGCAAGGGAGAAGGAAGCTGTAGGACAACTTGACAGGCACTGAAAAATAACATCCCTTTTCATTCATATATTTAGTGAAATGGATAATGCAATTTCCATTTGTTATGCTTAGAAATACAACTCAGAAAAACAGTAGCACAAGGCTTGCCAAGGGAGTCATACCAGATTCATAGAAAGATCATTTATCTTTTTCAGAATTAGTCTGGGCTCTCATTCTAATTTGATGAAGAGTAAATTTTAATCGAGAAAACCACAGTTTTTACATTAGCTTTCAAGGAGGTTATCAGCAAAATCAAGAACAGGAATTATCAGTAGTGTGCTATTTGTCTCTCTGTGGTCAATCCACAGGAAACAGAAGGTCTCGAGTGTTAAAACTACTCCAGCATCTCCCTACCTCTTGTAGGCATCTTACTTCATAGCTGACATTTTTCAAAACTGATGAGTGCACCCCAGCACAGGAGTTATTCAGCTTTGCAATCAATCAATAGAATAACTTGTACATACTACAGCTATTACACAGAGAGCAAGTATTTTAAGAGTCCTACTCTGAATCAGAGTGTATAGCAGCTAGATATTTAAATAAGATAAAGAGTGGCCTTCATTGTTATCATGACTAGGTCCTTGCAGCCTTGTTCATTTTGATTATGTCTCTCTACTAAAAGAAGAGCATGAGTTAAGCTGGAGCACTGGATTCCTGATGATCTACCCTGGTTTTATGTTCATTCACTTAGTTGTTATGGATTACACCATTTAGCCCTCTACAAGACAAAGTATAGAAGCTAACACAAAGTAGTATAAAAATGAGCTAAGCTATACTTTTCTGTTGGTGGGTTTTGTTGTGGTGGGTTTTTTTGTTTTGTTTTGTTTTGTGTTTTTTTGTGGTTTGTTTCTTTTTTCCTTTGGTTTTATTGGTTTAGTTTGGCTTTTTTTAAATGAATCACATAGGCAGGGCCCCTCATACTTTTGTTTTCTGCCAGTCCATGCATCAGGATAAAGACTTCTCTTCAACTTCTAGGGTGTGAGTTGCTGTAGTGAACAATTTAGTTTATATACCTAACTGCAGGCAAGGATTCTCAGCTGAGACTTGTAAGTAAGAAAGCTGTGTAAGTCTTGGGTCTGAATAAGGAACACTGGCTTAAATCTCTGCAGTCTCCCTATTTTTTCATGTCATGCTCTGGTCCTGGCTAGCTTAGCTGGCTTCACGCTCAGCTGACAATCTTCTGAGAATATGTTTCTGAGCACTGCTTGAAAAGTCTGTGTGCTTAAATTGGAAAAGATGATCCTCTGGAAACAGACTGCTTAGGGAAAATGTAGCAAAACACTAAGCCAAATAAAGCCAAAAATTTCTTTACTGTAAATCTGAGTAAACTGTACCTTCTCTCCTGCAGACTCCAAAACTAGATATCTCTGTTGCATGACATGAGGCTTCCAGGTATCCTTAACATGCTCTCTTTTGTTTATTTTGGTTTGGGTTTTTTAAAATTCAGTCATTGCAGTTAATGAGCCAGGCATAAACTGATCTTTTCACACTGTCCTTATCAAAAAATTGTTTGTCAAACACAACAAAAGATATTAGTCTTACCTAATTTCATGGCCAAATTAAAATCTGCATATTATAAGGGTAGCCTTCTTAAGGTCTCTCTTTAGTCCACATAGAAAGAAAAAAAGCTTCTCCAATAACAATTTGTGAGTTAGGCTTCGGTTCTGAAACTCCTTCTAGCTGTCCTGTCCAGGGATCATGTAAGAAATATAAGAATACTTACCTCTTCACTTAGGCATGATTTGAACACAGTCAACTTTAGTGTCTCTCCTATTCCCAAAAGTTCCTGATCTTTAAAAGAAATGCAACAAGATGTAGTAAGGCATGAATTTTCTTCCATTTTAATAATTTTAATTAATAATAATTTGTCTGGCCTTGGAATTAATGCATAAGAAAAAAAAAAAAAAACACAGAAACTTAAACCACCTGGATTTATTTCAAAGAAGTAAAGAATTAAAAATATATGAAGAAATATATGAAAAAAATGTACAACCATCTGGATGCAGTGCTGGGCAACTGGTTCTAGGTGGCCCTCATTGAGCAGGAGTGTTGGGCAAGATGATATCCAGAGGTCCCTTACAACCTCGACCATTCTATTATTCTGTAACAACAATTAAAAATAAATTAGTTTGAGAAACAAATTGCATATTCCAAGTACATAGAGTCAAATCAACTTTCATACTTTGTAAAAATGTCATGAAACATATTAATCAGCAGAGTAGTTTTCTACTGACTTAGAGGTCCCCTCCCTACCTCACCCCTACCCACCATTAATATAAAATCTATAGAAAATTATTTATGCAGAGATGGTTGTAAAATCTGGAACTTAAAGCAAGACTACCAGTTTGGTTTACGTTTATATTGTGAAAAATCTCTTAGCTCTAGGATGAAATTTCTGTTCAAAACCAAAAAGAAACATATCCCTCACCACTTTGCTGGTTCAGAGTATCTATTAATCTGCTGATCACCTACATACACCTGATATAAAAGAAACTCAGATTCAAGTCCCAGCTCTAATTAATGATTAACTCAATCAAATGGAACACCCGAAAAAGGCAAAATTGACAAAGATCATACAAGTAGTCGTGCATCAATAAAAGTTCATACTCCAAGAAAAGTACTTCTTCATCTTACTAATACATGATGAAAATTAGCCCCGCTCTTGTAACTGTGGATATTATCTTTCATCTTCTTAAAAAGTGTTAGCATGCACTAACTAAATGCGTAACATAATCAGAAAGTAACACTACAAGAGATTGTATAAATAAATAGATACATACATACATTATTTTAGGTGCAAACACAACACTTTTGTGTGTAAACATTTCATTGCCAAAAATAAGAGCCAATGTACTTGCAATCTCTCAACTGGTGTTTGCATTTCTACCTCTGAAGTGAATATTGTGCTGTTTAGGCCATGAGCCTGCGGTTGACCATGGACATCATGTTTGTATATCACTGACAAATTCACTATTAGGTGCCTGGTTAATTTAAAGGCTGTTTTTCTTAGTATTTCTCACTCCCTTTGCACCTATTTTTTTCAGAAATATTTGTTTCATTTTAGCACAGAAAAACAAAATTTAAAATTTTTTCATAAGGTTGGAAAACATTTTTACCCACTTCTGACTACGTGGTGACAGTCTGTTTTACAAGTTACCTGTAATAATTAACACTTCATTTATTGAAATGTACTTTAAAAGCAATTTTCTATTCAACACCTTGGGTAATTACAGTAGGAAATGATTGATAACATCAGTTGATATTAAATATTGTACTGCTAATCACCATGCAATCTTGCATGCAGTTATTCATTAGTTACTTCTTTAATTTGAATAGCTGACAATTTACATGGAATGCTTCACTTATATGAATTATCATATTTTTTATTCCCAAGAGAAGCCCTGCACTTTATTAGAACAGAATCATTCACATTGCCTTTCTTTCATTTTTCAAGAGGAAAGTACTTTGATTTGAAAGTTCTGTAGCTGCAGTCAGGCAAAATATTAGGTTCTTCATTGTCAAATAATACTATGCAATACTTGTACAGTACAAAGACACTTCTGGAATAAACAAAGTCACATTGTTATACACTGTTCTGGCATTAATAAACAGCTGATTGTGGTCTCCAAGAGAACTTTGTGCTTCTGTGTCATATTCTGGGAAATGATGCCATGCCCCCAAACATGTCCATAGTATTAGCTGACTGCTGAAGTGGCTGTAGATGTCATTTACTTTGTAAACTGCTTCACTTTGTCACCCAGGGCAGATCATAATGTTTTAACACTTAGACATATATGACTCAGACATTTAAATCTGTTGAGTCTTCCAAAAAGAGCGTAAATACAAAATATACTAAATCAGTTTCATTAATGGGAGTTAAATTTCTTCTCAAAGTAACTTGTAGTAATTTGGTGGAGACAATATATTCCCTGTGAAATACAGAACCATCTGTTGTGTGGAATCTCATTATGTAGTAATGCAGTGATACACTCACTGTATAAAAACTGTTTAAAAATCTTGTTTCTATTCCAATGTAAAGGTATTTGCTCATGCACACATATAACCACACATTGAAGAAAGTACTTACAGACTTGTGTTATACAATTCTCTACACAAAAATTGGACTCTCAGAACATTAGTTTTATGGCTTCTTGAAATTTACCCCACACCTCAGCTCCAGGTAATGCATTGCTGTTTCACAGGCAATAAGCACTTGTCTCTTCTCCCTGTTGCACAAGAGCTAATGACCTTATCACTGCCCCCCTTGTTAACTTTCCCCCCTGCACCACGGTGCTAACTGCTCTTTTCTCTCTACGCTCTCGCTAATTAACATACTGAAGCTAGACTCAGAATATTTGTTCCCAACCTGGATTTAGCGTGAAGTTTTCTCCTTCTGTTTTCTACCACCTTTGTTTCAAACAGCTTCTGTGTCTGAAAGAATGCCTGGTTTTTGTTACTTGTTCCTACAAACTTTACATCTCTTGGAAAGAGAAGCTCATCAAGAGTTTCTGTGAACCATGACAAGGACAACACAAGACAGGATACTTTGGAGAAATATGCTTTGCTCAGCTGTGACAATAGCAGTTCATCTTAGATCAAATGGGAAGACTGTTGGGAACCCATTCCTTAGTATTTGCTTGGCCGAGGTTTGAGTACATGTGTATGGTTTAGGCAATCAAAACAGTTTTGTGTGATCAGGCAAGAATTTAAAGGAAGTGGATATGAGCTATTGATTCGACTCCTTATGATAACTTTAAAGATTTTAATCATTCATATAAGCATACCTATATCTCAGCTGTACAGGTGATGTTAGCATGATACATTTAAGTTCTTTTATTCTTCTGAGCCATATTCTACCTATACAGCATGAAACTATTGATGACATTAAAATCTTGGGGTAGTATTAAATATATCTCTCATTAAAAATGCTTCTTTGTTTTATTGTCTTTATTCAAATGTGGAAACTGAAAATTACTCTGCTGTACAGTGAAGCAGGAATCCCCTTACTATTGACAAGTTCAGTACTGAAATACTACATGATCCATCAGAAATAGAAATGGAAATTTTATTTTAGTGAAAGGCTGAGATTTCCATTTTTATGGTAGAACATAAAACTTACCACTAGTTCTTTCCTGAGTACTTTTTTTAAAAAATCCATATTCTTATGTGCATAAATTCTGGGCTTTTTAATGAATTCTGTACAGTTTCTGTAGTTTCTTCTCATCCTATACATTTGGAATCACTAACATTGAGACTGTAGAAACATTACTACAAAAGCAGCAGCTGAATCTGATAGGAAGTTTGCTTCTCCACACAGATTAGCATAAAGTGGTAGTTCACTCAGGATATCAGCAGAATCACAGTAATGTGCCCAGAGAAAAAAGGGAAAGAAAGTTTACAGCTCAGAACCTAAAACTTTCCCAAACTTAATTATTGCTCTCCTTTGTCTTTTTTTTCTTCCTAGAAAAAAAGTCCCACCTGCACTACCCATTTTCTCTTTATCTTGATCACCAATAAGGTATATGGAGTTTATGTCTTGAACTCTTACTCTGTGACTCCATCCTACATCCCTTGCTTATCAGTTTCTTAATAACTCATATAAGAGAACTTTAGTCCAGTTATAAGAATTCTCATTCTACAAGCTGGTTTCTTTTTTTTTTTTTTTTTTTTTTTCCCCCTTTTTTTTCCCCCCTCCCTTGATTCATGCATTTCTCTAAATGTAATCTTTGAGATTTGGGAGACTACACCCTCTTAGTTCTCATTTTCCTTTGTTGTATCCTCCAATCTGTCTCTTAAAAGTTTCTTCTTTTCTCAGTCCTCACTTCCCATGTAGATGTGCACAGGACTTTTTCCAGACTGAATAAATTTCTTTTGGACTTCAAAAATGAAAATGTGTAGTATAAATTTTTTAATGCAAATACTCAAGCTAAATTGCCCCATTTTACGTTTTACTGTGAATTCACTGAGCAAAATTACATTTGTTTCAAACAGTTGAATTTACAACCCTCGGGGGTTTACATAAATAGTGAAAGCTCCATCCATGAACTTTTCTTGAAACAGGGGGATGTAAACAATAGCTTGAGTGTCCTCAACTCTCAAATGCAAACATAATTTTACAGAAATGGAACTTCATTATGGATTCAGAGTTTTATGTCTCAGAAAGCTCTGTGCAAAGAACTGTCCCAGGGGGGAAGAAAAAAAAAAAAAAAAAAAAAAACAGAAATAAAAAAAAGTGTCTATTCTGAAAGATTAAAATTTATTTATCTGAGAAAAACAATGCTTAAGGTTTCTGCATAATGAGAAGGTAAATGTGAAATATTTCACAGACCATTTGAGAATAAGAAAGATTTTTATGTTACTAAAAATATTTAATATTTTAAGGCACGTTTTTGAATACAAATATTTTTATTTTATTTTATTCATGTCTTTTTTTTTTTTTTAATCTGCTTTTGATATCACTAGAAAGAAGAACAAATGATATATTCAGATTCCTATGTTTCTGGGAAAGGAATTTTGTCCCAAATGATACAGTCGTTTTTTTGGGTTTTTTTGTTTTGATTTTTTTTTTTCCTGATCATTTATCAGCAAAGCCATATTTCCAACATCTTTATTCCACCTTTAACCAGGTACCTATAACTGTACCCTCCAGAGAGCTATTGTTCCTTCTATTCTATTGTTCTGTTTGTATTATGACCACAAATATGATAAATTAGACCTCTTATTGTCCTCTGTCATTTAGGATTAGAGAGAAATATCCACAAATTTTACTATAGAATCATCTCACAATTGTCAGGTGAACAAGTCTAATAGTAGAACACTATTGGGAAGGTTTCCTGAGAAAACACAGGTCAAAAAACCTACCTCAAAGGGAAAGAACAATAATTGCACTTTGTAGAGTGTATATGGTCTATGTCACCTCTGTCCAGTTTGATAACTGAATAGTTACATGAAATATAAACTATAGATTTTAACATAATAACCTTCCTCAGAACACTACAAAGATGTTGGTTCCTGCTTAAGTGTGACCTGTACACTGCCTCTTTCTTTCTATGTCCTTCTTTCTTTGCATGTCTATTGATCTTGGTGATGCTTGAGCTACATTTCAATTTTGTGTTTGTTTAGCACTTAACCAGATCCCAGATTATTAAATAGTCTTGTAAAACATGGTCATGAAAATAAATAAATAATAAAGAGGATGGTCTTTATCTACAGGTAGCATTATTTGTTCAGCCCGAAGAGAAAAAAAAAAAAATAGAGGATTATCATGGTGAAATCTTTTTTCATCTTCTTTTTTTTTAAGAAAGAAATACATTCTCTTTTATGTGATATGGAGCACTATCAGTGAAAAGTGGCATCATCCAATTTATGTAGAATCATTAGTACTTCTTACCTGTTTTACTAGATAAAGTGAACAGCATAGTGTTCCTGATACGTTTAAAATTTCAGATTACTTTCTTTCAGATAAAATACCTCCTTTTATTCAAGACCTGCATTTCAAACAGGTTCATTGAATTTACATTTCGTTTCTAAACTTCCCTTTCATTAAATTCCAGATATTTCCACAACTAAATCCAGCATTAGAAGGAAAGAATAAAAAGGGGGAAAACCCAAAAGAATAAAAATAAAGAACAGAAATCAGCAAATTGTATCAGCAAACCTTAGGCTTGATCAAATGGACCCATTTTGTAACTAATATAACTTATCACAGCTCTAAGCTTGATACATGCTTTGGTTCTCCAGTCTCATGTTTTATAAGGTATTTTCTCTTCTCCATCCTGACAGCTTTTTGAAACTTTGTGTCTCCTTATTTTCTCATTCTAATCTGTTCTCTATTGTTCCAGAAGCTCTTCAGTATTACTAAGAAGCATGGAAAAGATTCAAACCCCTTTACTTATGTTCATCTTTTCTTCTTTTCTCAGTAATGTATGAGTAAATATAGTTCTCAGGAAACTGAGATGCTAGTAATCCTGCCTTGGACCTGAGGTAACAAGAGCAGGTGTGCACATATCTCCAGAGAACTGCTGGCAATTCGCCTCATACCTGGCTTGGCATGCATCTCTCCAGTCCTGGACTTCTGAAGACTTACTGCTAATCCTTTCACATTGACTGGTATGAAAAAACAGAGAAAAAATTTAGGCTCAGCAATCTGAAAATTATGAGTCATTTTCACTCGTGATCCAATCATGATCTGAATTGAAGCTGTAAGGAATTAAAGGGTAGTACATTAACTTACGTCTTCAGAAAGCTCCTTCTGCTTGTTCCAAAATTTTCAAGTAAATGCTAAACTAGTCATTTGAACTCAGTCTAAAGCTTTCATTATTTGGACTCCAGACTTATGGTTGGTTGAGAATTTCTAACTGCTACATAATTGATAACTGTTGGCATATGAGTAAAAGCACATTCTTGGTTTCATCCCAAGATATTCTCCTATCTGGGTTAAACACAGCTTTAACTAGACAAGCAATCCTGTATTAAAAAAAAAAAAAAAATCTCCACTCTCCTTATCTTATCTATTGTATCTTACTTTAGTAAGCAGCAACACACTCTCCTCTGAAAAGCTCATAGCACACACAAGCATCAATGGTAAAAGCCAAATTCTAATCTTGCCATTACATCTTCATATACTATGCTTTTTCTTCTTTTTCTTTCTTTTTTTTTTTTTTTTCTTTTCGCCAGTAGGAAAGAAATTCACTAAAGACACTTAAAATGATCTCCACTGGCATATTTTCTTTTCTCATGCAAGAGTTTCTCCTCCATGAACAGGAGCCATGGAGCCTGATTCTCCATTGCCAAGGCCCTGTTTTTCATTGTTTTAAAATTGGGGGGGGAAACAAAAAAAAAAAAAAAAAATGCTGTAAGAATATTTACTTTGTTGCTGAAGACTTAAGTTGACCAATAAAAATGCCTTCAATTAAAAGTGGGATAGCATCAATATCTTTTCGCAGACAAAAAATCTGCTTTTGACAGCAGAAATAATTCAAAAGTAATATTCATGGTCTTATTCTTGCCAGATGCCTTAAATTAATGAAAATAAAAATAAATTTATTTTTGTTGAGCTCCACACACAGTGACTACCACACTGATTTCAAAATTACAGACTCATCCCAGAACAAAACTGTAACTCGTACTAGGCCACCTAGTCTTGAACTTGCTCTACGCTTGCTGATAAGTAATTCTGGCATACAACTATTCAGAGGCAGACCAATTTCCATGAGTCATGATGGAATCAATCAACTTGCACTGCTGTCCATTGTTGATACAATGCAAATTTTGGAGTGTTTGCTGTAGATTCATTTCAAAGATGACTGTCATTTTAACAAGTTATTTGAGACTTTCACCAATAACTTTCTATTTCAAACATGATTTGAAGAAATCCCTTGACTCTAATTTTCACTGTAAGGAATAAATCTCACCTGTAGATTCTAAAGATTACCAAACTGTGTCATACAGTGGTGCATCCTCTCTCACCCTTAACTTCTGGTTGGCTTGATGCTACCTATACTACAACAGTTTCACCTACATCATGAGCCTCAAAGGGGACTTTGCACAACACCTCCCATACAATTGCAGTGAGCTCACAATAAGGTGACATGTTGTATATGTGACAATATGTATACATTGTTGAAACTATAAGGTAAAAATATGTAAGAACTCGATCTCCATAAAATGCCAGTATGTAGTGTCACGTCCCAATTTCTTGGGACAACAACTCAGATTCGCTGATTCCTGGGTCAGAATTAAGGTGAAATGAAACCAAGGATTCTTTGACTCGTAACACTATTTTTATTTGCTCACAACAGGTATTGGCATGAAACTGTCAGTAAGCCTTGTAACCTCTGTGACATGCAAACCTCATAACATGCACCAACAAACCTTAGAGCATACACTATCTCTCACAGATCTTACAACGTGGCCCAACAAGCCACAAACATATCCTGACAAGCCTTGACTTATATGCAGGGATACAGGGATAGAGAATGGGAGCAAAAAGGAGAGAAAGAAAAAGCAAGAGAGAAACAGAAGAAAAAGAAAGATTTCACTAGTCCTAGTTCCAGAGTTGGTCCAGCCAGCCTAGGAGGCCAGTTCCAGAGGGGTGTAGTCACCCAGGTCTTTGACTCCTGTCCCTTTATAATTCTTTGCCCATCCTCCGGGCAGGCACTTGGACTCATTAAGTTAATTAGGCATCATGTGTAGTCTGTGCTTCTAGAATTCTTTTTGCTTTCATGCATGTGTAGTTGGTACCTTCAGATTTTTCTGGAAATGGGTTGTGAACAGCCCACAGTTTTTCTAAGGACAAATTGCCAAGATTTGATGGGATCCATATTACCCTGTGAAAACTTAAGTTTTTCTCCTGGACCAGAGCATTTTTGCCAATGTCTACAAACAAATACTTAGTATATATAAGAGGAAGATTAAAATTCACTTTTTATCAGCAATCTTTTGATAATTTAAAAATTAAAACTGTGGTTGATTCATAAGTCCATTGGTAGTAAAATGAGAATTTATGAGCACTGATATTTGCTATGACTTTTAAAGTAACTTCTTATCTAGGCCTATGATATCATGTGCATGTATTTTATGTAAGAATGGATCAAAATATAATAGCAAGGAGGACAAAAGTTTTGGGACTTCATAGAGTTACGAAAACAGAACCACAGTTTCCTAACTCCATTGTGCAAGCTGGTGCTCTCTTTGGCTACTGATATCTTTCAGTATATCAGGGTACTGGAATTTAAGCAATGACTGTGTGGCTATGCTACATCTCTGTCTGGCTACTCCAATTAAAAATGCATTTTTATGAACATGTGTACACAGGTGGGTGAAGACAGATTCAAACTCTTGTGACTTCTCTAAACAAACTAGATCTATGACAGCCCTAGTCCAGGAAACTTTCTTTAATTTAGTGATGTGTTCACTGTAACGCTGCATCTTAGTAGGGCCTGTTACATTCAGCACTGCTCCATTCCAGCTCTTTCATTTAGGACTGACCTAATTCACGCATTTTACTGTATTTTCCAATCCTTTGGAGGAAGGTTTTGTTTTTTTTTGTTTTTTTTTTTCTCCTTGTGACTATGCAGAACCACATTAAATATAAATAGAATAATTATGGAAAAAGGCAAAGCATGAAAACTATTCTCCCAGTGGATTACGTTTGTTTAATGACACCAAAATGGTCCACCTTCCATCATGTTTCTCTCTTTGTATTTCAAGTCGTATTACATATGTTACAAGTTTGATTCCAAACCAAAGGCTGCCAGGATTTGAACAGTAGTTGTGAACTGGAATTACCTTGCACATAATAAATAGATACCTCTGTTTGTCTTATTAATATAATACAACAAATGGTCCATTTTAACAAATGTGCCACCACCTGCTGCTTAAACAAACATTTAGTCACAAGTTCATCTGAGATAAAGCAATCTCTGTTGATGAGAATGTCCTTATATGAATAGTATTTAACTGCATCTTAGGAAGGAGATGGTGAGTCTAGAAACAGGACAGTATTTAGGAAAATAGATGAGCTACACCCTTATATATATTTTTCTTTCAAAGAAAGAAAAGGAGAACATAATAAAGCTAAGCATCGGATGAATAAAATCAATATGAAACTAAATGCTAACCCCAAAACGATAAATTAGAAATATTTGCTTCATATATATTCATATATCTCAGTGGGTTTCCTTTCAAAATTAAAACCCAAATTAGAAACTATTAAAGGAAAGAAGTAAAATGAATACCTTGCAAACAATAAAAACTCCAGTCTCACACATATTCTCAAAAGGAAACAGTAACTATATATTTATGTGATAAGAACCATTTCCTTATATTTATGAACTAAGAAATGTGATTGAAAACGGTCTTACTATGCTTTCAATAGGCAACAGTCATCTTGGAGAAGTGTGATATAATTTGTATCAGCTGCAATATTGGCTATGTTTTTTATTTCATTAAAAACAAATCTACAGAACAAAGCACAGGTATGATTTGCTGCCTACCTATTCTTAATTATAATACCAAGCTCCATAATAATTCATTGGGAACAAGAATGACTATCCAAAGGCAGATTTTAGCAGACTCTGCTTCTTTCACACCCTGATGTGGTGGGATGTTCAAAGAGTCACAGAATAGTTGAGGTTGGCAGGGACCTCTGGAGGTTTTCTAGTTTAACACCCCTGCTCAAACAGGGTCAGCTTAAGCAGGTTGCTCAGGACTGGGCCCAGTCAGATTTTCAATATCTTCAAGGATGGAGATTGCAATCACCTGTCCAGGAAACATGTTCCAGTGTTTAATCATCTGCATCCAATACAACATTCAGTAGTCCTAATCCACAGCATATAAATTAAAGAGTAACCCAAGTCAAAAGCACTAAAGGTGGCTTATTCTAGTTAAAGTTGTTGGGTTATATTCTATACCTTTCAATAACAACTAATGTCAATTTATAATCATAAATACTTCTGAGTAAAATAAATGTGAAGTGGAAGGATCATATTTATACCTTCCTTTTTTCTTACAGTTGTAATACATTTTTGACCGTTTACTTCTCTACTCCTCCCCAAGGTTTCTTGTTTCTCTGCATCCTTTTCTCTCCTCACTCCTATTCCTCATTCTCACTCCTCATTGTACTTTATCACTCTGCCTCTTTGTTGAACAGCTCTCTGTCTTTCAATTGTCACTGTCATGATAGGCATTTTGAAAGCATTTTACAAAAAGGATTTGCTTCACAATATTTCTTAAACTGTGTGGATATGCACATGTCAGAATGATGTCTCTTGCTGTTGTTCCTCTGCCACTTCTGTATGCTATACCTTAAAATTTAGCTCATGCAAACTAAGCTTTTCCTATTATTTAATCAATTCATAGTCTGTTATCACATTTCCTTGATCTTTCTTCCTAACTTTTTTTCTACTCTGTGTATATTTGAATAGAAAATTAATGTCCAATTTCCTTCCTCATATCATAATTCTTCAATTGATTGTATTCTCTTCTCATCAGTTTCATTGTACATCAAATGTAAAAGCACAGAGAGGAAATCTATTTCTTACAGATACATCAAATGCTTCAAATTAACCCTTCCATTTAATATACAGTGCAGAGGGTTTGAACTCTGCAGCTCCCCCAGGGGAACTATGCAGAAACTCTGCATAGTGCTTCAGAAATACGGTAGTACAAGTAATGTAGTTGAGCTCTGCTCCTTAACAAAGTTTCTAAATATTCTGCTTCTCTCCTAGGTATTATTCAAGAAAAAAAAATGG
>NW_020799091.1:33295714-33300535 GCF_003259725.1 Athene cunicularia | reverse complement strand
GGGGGGGTTTCTGGTTGCGGGGGCAGGTGGGGGGGAGGGAAGGAAGGGGAACAATAGTATTTGGTTTGTTTTTGATATGCACCAATAATTTGGCATATTTTTTCACATTACAGAGATTTTCTCTTTGCTTCCTATCCCACAGTGACCCTTCTTCTACCAACACCATTCCCCTTCAGTCCTTTCTTTCGTCATTGTAAAAAAAATTCAGACTCTGTAGGATAAAATTCAGCTGATACAAATAAGTACTTTGAATTTAAACTGTTGAACTGGGCTTCTTTCCAGTTGTCTGTTCATTAGGACAAATCCACATGCAGAAATTACAGAGCAAATTACAGCTTTTCCGTACTTTCTCCCACAACACTGGTTTATCCCTCACACAAAAATATTATCAATTGTCTCAAAGGATTCATTTCATTTAACTTCAGTTCCCAAAAGGTGTGCACTGAATTGAAGCTACCTATCCTGGACCCCTCTCTAGCTGATGAAGAGAGATTGACACAACCTGAGGACAGTTTAGATGAGATGATAATCCCTGTAGCAGTTTCCCTATTCTTCACTGACTAACTGGGCTTGTTTGGACATGATGCTGAAATATTGCATGGTTAAAGCTAAATCAGATAAATTTTATGTTTATTCTGTCCAGACACAACATTATTGTTCATGGCTTGCTGTGTTGTACACTGTGACTGTAGGTCATTCTGTAGCAAATTCCAGAGTATACTACCCATTGAGAGAAAACATAGGAAAAAAAAATGCATAAAAGCACAAGCGAAACATAATTAGTTTTACCCATTTGATTCCATCCTTCCCTGAAAAGCTCAACTTTATACATATTGAAAACCAACAAAAGAAATTTAATGAATTTCTCATTACAGTCTAATCCTACAGTCTTTACAGACTTCAAACTACTGTTTCAAGCAGCTAAGGCATTGCAATAAAAAGATGAAAGGTATCATGCCCTTTCCAGGCACTACTGATTGTCCCACTTGAGCAACAGGTTTAATTCCTGGCATGTTATATTTTTGTTGTACACTACAGTTTAATCACTTTGGTATGAGATCCTGAACTGAAATAAAAATTTCAAGTCATTCTAGCCTAAATGGACACAAATCCTAGATATTCTCCTATAAATAGCTTTCCATCCATTGGAGAATTTTGGTTTTTCCATTGTTTTGTTTTGTCAATAAACAGAGCTTTTTGGCTTAAGTGTTGGAAGCAAAGCAGGTTAACACTAACAGATAATCTGTGAGGAATATATTATGTATAAAAATAACAACCTGTGTGGGCCCTTAGTAATAGCTGTCAGCTAAAAATATCTCCACACAAAATTACTGTTTTACTGAGACATGGAGAAGTGGACAAAAAGTGGAAGAAGCAACTTCTCATGCATGAAATTAAATCTTTATATAAGAAATAAATAATGTTTCTTATATTTAATATCCCTGTTTAATTATCTAGTCATAATCAAACCAAACAGGAATGTATTCCGCAGCCTTATATTCTTAATAAATAGTTTTATAAAGATATTTTACTTATACTAGGCTAGCTCTTAACAGTGATATACTGAGAAATTTACAATATAATTAAAGCAGAAATCTTGAAAGTAAGTGGAAAGTATATAATACTTTGTAAAGCAGACAATGGTTCCCAAAATATCCATGACACTTTGCAATGCCTTAGTAATGCCCTATAGGTCATCTTGCCTTTATACCATTCTTAAAAGGAAAGTATTGTATTTTTAGTGAGAATAAGGCATTTTATTTCCGTGGCATATATTTTCTAACATAATCAACACATTTCACCCCAGCTGCAAACAAAAGACCATCCCTAAGGTGTCAATGTGATGTTGTAGGGAAGAGACAATTCTGAGGCACCTGTGAATTCTGAAATGTACATAGTTTTGGAGAACTGATGCTGAGGATTTTGTATTGTGCATTTAATATTTAACATTAAAGGCAGTGGAAATCTTCAGTTTACTACAGAGATGCATTTTTTTGGAGTATTTTGGACGTCAACTGTGCTTTCCACATTTGCCCCTATACATTATAGGCAAAGACTTAATAGTCTTAATTTTTTAATGTATTTCTTTTGTTCAGATCAAAATATAGAAAGGTGAAATTATAAACATAATCTTATTATTTTAAAAATACTGAGATTTTTTCTAGGCTTATCTAGCTAAGAAAAAAATCCACCAAACCCGCAAGTTTATACAACCAAGAGAGACCTTGTGGGTGAAAAAAGACCGTTTTTGTTTTCAAAGCCAGCATAGCCTACAAAGTCTTCCATAGGTCTATATAATTCTGTATTGAGCACAACTTTTCTTTGTCCAAATCCTTTCAATTAAGAACCAATACATTTTACTGAAACACTTGTAACTCCTCATGAAGTTACAATTACCAGATATTTATTATTGTGCATACACAAAATATTGTTCAATTAAAAAAAAAATCAACAATTCATCACTTGTGAAGTTAGTCATAAATATCATAAAAGGAATTCTCAAAAATCACTTTATTAAATCTGTGAAGGAAAAATAGATATGGGAAAGAAAAATAAAACCTACCAGAGTAAAACTGGTTAAGAAGGGTAGGTATTTCAGCAGACAGGAAGATCCACAACATTGCACATGAAGAGATGGTTCCTTTGTGACATACACAGTTGTGGTGGTTTGACTTAGGCTAAATGCCAGGTACCCACCAAGTCCCTCTATCACTTCGCCCCTTCCCCTTTTTTTCTCAACAGGGCAAAGAGGGGAAAGAAAATAAGATAGACCAACCCTTGTGAGTAAAACAAAAGCAGTTTTAATATAAACAAAGCGAAGCAAAGGTCCGTGCTCGGAAGCAAAAACAAGAAAACAGATTTATTCTGTACTTCCCATGAAGAGGCGATGCGGGGCCTTCTCAGGATCAGGGCTCCCATACGCGTAGGGGTTGCCTCGGAGGACCAAGGGTGACCCCACCCCCTTCCTCCTTTCTCCCAGCTTTATCCTGAGCAGACGTTGTATGGTCTGGGATATCCCTTTGGTCAGTTCGGGTCAGCTGTCCTGGCTGTGTCCCCTCCCAAGATCTCGCCCACCCCGTCCCACTGAGGGGGAAATGTCGGAAAGAGCCTTGGTGCTCTGTAAGCTCTGCTCAGCAGTAGCCACCACACCAGAGTGCTACCAACACCCTGCCAGCTCCAACATAAAACACAGCACCGTGAGGGCTGCTATAGGGGAAAACCAATTCCAGCTCAGCCAGACCCAGTACAACAGTACTCTAAATAATGATATCTAGGAATGACTGCAAACTTAAGAGTCTAAAGTATCACAGGACTAGGAGATCTGTAGTAACATCAAAGCCTCCTTTAGTATATTAAACAGGAAAAGAGTCAGAAAGATTATTCATTTTGAGAGAACAGTCTCTGGAAAATATACAGTGGAAGCTGGCCTGTAAACAGCTCTGTGATGAACTGTTAGTGTGTCAATACTGAGAAGAGGTTGGAATTGGAATGAGAAGGACAGTATTCATTAGGATGAGACTGGATGAGGATGTGTAGAGTATAATATGTGACAGTTTACATTTCAGTACATCACATTGCAAAACTCTCATCTTTTAAAAGACTGTAGGAACTGAATGAATGCTGACATTTATCCAAAATCTCTTACTCTGAGAATATCTATACTTACACTGCTTAGGATAAAAATGTCTAGGGGATCTAAACTTTGACTTTGGTTCTGAGACATAAGACAGCTGCTAATGGTCTAATATTAGCAAGATTTTTATCATGGGCATTCTATTGCTTAACTGCTAACTATGGACATTTTCTAACCCACAGTACAGTATCTGGCTGTAATCACTGTCAGAAATGACTGTTTGATTCTGGTGCATTTCCAGTGTTCCTACATTCTCATTTTTATTTGTTTTTCCACAGAATGGTACCAGGTGATAAGCTACACCACAGTCTCATGCTAATCCTACTAAATTATTATTGCTCTTTATGCCTGCAAATGTTACTCAAAAGTCTGGCAATGCTAACCATCACCTTCATAATTCTAAACCAGTGACAAGTCCTTCATGGTTATATAAGAAAAAAAGTTTGTTAGAATATATGTACCTGCTTCCAGCATGTTAATAGTTTTCACTGTTATGATCTAAACTTTGTCATAAGTTTACTACTACAAAATACTAATTCCATGAAGGCAGCACCTTCAAAACGGAGGCAGTTTGACAGTGAAGAAGTTGTTGGATATGAAATAGTCACAATTATTTGTAATTTCTTTACAGTAACCAGTAATGTATCAGGTGTCATACACATATAAGAAACTCATCCAATAAGGAGGTGGTAATAACAAAGTTTTCTCTTGATAATTCTGCTTTTGGGATGCTAGTTTATTTATTTCTGTGTTTTAATCTAGTGACTGCATAGTATAAAGTACTTGAACAGTCCTAAAGAACATAAACCAAAGTGCAGACCTCTTAAAAGTTTAGGCACCAGAGAGCTACAGTGTCTTGATCCTTTCCATTTATTTGCAAGAATCCCACTCTTTTGACTTCTCTTCATAGAAATAAATATCTATGGACATTTAGAATTAACAACTCAGGTAGATATGACAGAACACATATTGTCCCAAAATTGCTCTTGTGAAAAATAAACTAGAAGCCATGATAGATAAAGCACAGAACATTTCAAATGGCAGTAGATGCCTAAAATTCTGGCTTTCACCATAAAAAAAGACTGCAGGTTGGTCGGAATTTGAAGACAGATCTGCCTAGAATTTCTCCTTGTAAAATCATTCCCAGAGGAAAAAAAAAAAAATAAATAAATATATATATATATATA
>NW_020799091.1:33281674-33295664 GCF_003259725.1 Athene cunicularia | reverse complement strand
TATATATATATATATAAAAGGCTTTTAAGTTTCAGAAAGTGAGGTTTTACTAGAACATAAACAAGGATAATTAATTTTTTTTAAACAGAAGTTTTCAGGTCTTGTTTCATTTGCCTGAGCAACAAAGGCAGTTTAACAACTGAGCATACCCAAAGTGTCTTGTTTAATTTCAGATGTTCTGGGGTATTCTACCTAGCCCCACCTGTCACTCTAGAAGCTATGGGTATCCTGGAGGTCTTGTGATATCTTGAAAATGAAATTTCAAATGGAACTAAACACTGATGTCAACTGAATTAAGCCTGAACTGACTGTATCAAACGCAATACAAATTAAGAAATTTATTTTCTCCTGCCAGACATATTCTTGTCAAAAAAATCTTTAATCTTGTCAAAAAAATACCAGTACAGGTATCAGTCATCTCAGGGGGTTTCCTAGGCATAATAAAATCTGCAGTGCCCTGACCAATCCCCAGGAACTTCTCTGTACCAACTTGAGGCCTGGCTGACCGACCTCTGCTAAGGCTACCCAAGACCTCTGCTCCTCTCAACAGTTTTTCAACATCTGCATGAGCTCTGAATTCCTAGTTCTTCCTAGGATGGGTGTACATGTTCCTTTACTGCATTTCCCAAGTCCTGCACACTTCTTTGACTGAAGAAGTTGAGTTACATAGGAAGGAATAATCCTCCAGTGATTTCACCTGACCTACTCTCAATTAACATAATATTCAAGTTTAAAATGAACATATCAAATATGCTCCCTTTTACTTTTTCCCTTTTCTCCTTTGCAGAACATACAGCTTTCAGAAAAAGAGCATTACAGATTGAGAGGCACTGAGATGTTGCAGTCATGAAGGGAAAACATAGGGAAGGTGAAATGGGATTACAGCAGTTGAGATACTAATAAGTCAATGGTGTCTCTATCCAGCAGCAGAAGAGGAGGCATCCACGCTGATCAACATCAGACATCTTCAGAAAAAGAGGTGATGAAACTGGAAGTGACGTAATTCCTGAACTAAGAGCAAGGACTTGCATTTGAGTAATCCATTTGAAAGGAAAATTTTGCCTGACAAAACAGCCCCAATTATTTTATGTGATACAAAGTGGGAGCTAATTAGATGCCCAAATTATTTATACAAATTAAGCAAAAGCCGAAACTCTAAATGGGGTAATTAAATGTGTCTGAAATTAGTATTTCATTGAAGAGACCTGGAGAGATGCCAATGGCAGGATATCTTCCTCAGAAAGCCTGCTCTGCACTATTCTGTGAATCTGATGGATGTTCAAATGGTTCAGAAGTTACAAGTTTCTTAAAGTAAAAAATATGAAAGCATGAAGAATTCACTGTTTGTATTTGTACTTCCTATATTTGTTCAACTAGTTGCCAAAGGTGTTAAGGGATTATGGAGAGGAAAAAAAACTGTAATTGAGGAAACAAAGAGAAAAAAAAATTCATCTCTTTCTCAACAGGGGTTTAATTTTAATGTTAAAGATACCGTTGTAACAGTACAGCTATATTGTGGCCTAGATACAATTCCGACTAAAGGATGTGCCTATTACACATCTCTGCAGGGATGTGTCTAATAGCCACTACAGGTCCAGATAGAAATATTTACCCTACTTTTTCCCCAGTTGATGCAAACTATTTAACTTGTGCTAACATATGTCTGTAACAAATTATAGCGATTTTTCACACCCTTAGTCCATCAGGAGTGAAGCCAAGACTTTATCCCTAATGTCTCCCTCCCTAAGATCACTTTTCTTTTTCTTCACAGCAAAATGTTTGCAGTGACAATTCTGGTCAGTTCACATGCTCCTGCAGAATCATCTAACATGGGTTATGTACCTGTTCTCACTAAGGCAAACACCACCTGCAGTTCTGTGCCTCTAAATTCACACTGGAGTCTTGTCACTCCAGTAATGTGAATTATGGAATTTCCTGAAGAAATATTCACTTAACCATTTTATGACTTGCAAAAATGGTACCCTATTAAATCAGTAAATATCTGCTTTCTGAATCTAAAGAAAATTTTGGAAGACAAGATAACATTCAAAATTTTAAATTTAGTATGATAATTTAAAAGGAGAATACATTTATAACTGTCAGAGGAAAATGTGAAAAATGCTTTTAGGGATTTTGGGAGGTAAGAAGAAGGAAAGAGAATACTTTTTATACAGACTTGAGATAGCATAAGAGAAAAAGTAGCAGTTTTGAAAAATTTGAAAAAGCTGAAATATTGTTTTTTACCCAAAACAATAATCAAATGTTGTGACATTGAATACTGAATTTATCTAAGGTATTCCTTAGTCACCCACTTATCCTTTTCCATCACATACTGTTTTCTCAATTTGTATTATAGTAACTCCTACAAATCCCACTATACTACTTGCTCAAATCCCTTTGATCAAACTCAGAACAAAAAAGTCAGTTCTTGCTCCAATGTATCTGTTCTTTACCATTTCCTTTTCATATCAATTATTTTTCCCCTATACTGTGGATCTCTAATAAACCTGCAAAACTTTTTGCGGGATCTTGAACTATGCAATCTGAAGAGGTTATTTTTTCATGAAGGGTAAGATTTACTTAACTTCTAGATATCATCCCAAATCCACTGAAAGGTATTCCATATTTATATAAGGGTGCTTTATTTTTCCCACACAAGATCAAAAGAAATATCCATGAATAGGATAAGACTATCTTGGTAAATATAGTTCATTTTATACTTGTAAACATTATACTCAACACTGAATATGTATATGTACGTGCACACCTTTGTGTGTATGTGTGAACAACATTTTTAGGGCATAGATTCCTTCTTTTAGTATATTTTATTATGCTGCTCTTTGAAGCAGTAAAATTAGTTATGGAACTTTTATTGATGTTGATTATAGGGATGTCTGATTTCATTTAGCATTCATACTGCACAGTAAGTGTCTTTTATAAGCACCTTACTTTCACAGATGATTTGTCCCACTGTAAAATCATTAAGGACATTCTTTAGAATTTGTGACTGTTCCAGCAAACTAGTGCTTCTCAAAATAAAGGTTCAATTGTTTGTGTTTAATTTCAGTCATGTTTTCTTTTAGGCTTTAAGCCATTTTGTATTTAACATACTGCTAAGTGACTCTGGCACTGCTTAGCACTGTAAGAAGACTTTTGTTATTATTCTTGGCTGCTGTGATCAGAGTCACATTTAGAGATACTTTGTTCCTAGTGCCTTCAATGTGAGAACCCCTTCCTCATAGTTTTTAAATGATTCACTGGAGATTGTTTCCTAGGTGTAGGGGAGCCCTTAAGAGAGTCTGTTCTTTCCTTAGTGAGAAGATGCATTAGAGTTCTCAGGCCCTTCAGATCTCATTGACCCTCTTTTGGCCCTTGTAGATAGGTAGGTTACAAAGTGGCTGGAAAATTGTGCAGAGGATAAACTCAGAGAATACTAGTCAATGGACCAATCTGTCAATCAGCTAAAAATAATCTTCCTTGGGGGTTGATACAAGGCCTCATCAATGGCCTTGATGTGCCATGATGGCACAGAATGGAACTTCAAATAACTCATGGATGATATCAAACTGGGGAAGTAGATGATATGTTAGAAAGATGGATGCTATTCTCAGTGACCTCAACAAGTTGGAGGAATAGACGACATTCATGAAGGTCAACCAAGACAAATGCCAAGTCCTACAGCTGAACTGCAATAACTCCATATCACTTTAAAGGTCAGGGATTTACCTGACAGAGAACAGGTCTTCAGAAAAGGGCTGGAGAATTCTAGAGGACAACATATTAAACATGAGTCAACAGCGCACCTTTGCAGTTACAAAAGCTTTCTGTATTTCAATCTCTGTTAGTGCAGGCATAGCCAGAAGTTCAAGGCAAGTGACTGTTCACCTCCGTTCAGGACTTGTGAGACTGCATCTAGCATACTGCACCAGGTTCTAGACCCCCATTACGAGACACCAGGAAGACAGGGACTGAACCACATAAAATATTAGAAAATGCTGAGTGAACTGTGTTAATTAACCCCAAGGAAAAAAAAAAAAATAAAATAACAACAACAAAAAAAACCAAACAAACAAAAAAAAACCCAAAAAAAACAAACTGAAAGGGAAATTAGTTTCACTCTTCAGATTCTTGGCAGTGCACAACAAAAAGATAAAATCATGTTTCAGTAAGAGGAAACTATATGTATAAGCAAAAAAGCTTAAAATGTTAGTGGTCAAGTACCAGAATATGCATGAGGTTTTGTGCAAGGAACAACAGCTGCATAAGTTTTTTTGGTTTGGTTTTCTTTGGCCGTGGAACAAAATGTTATGGAATCTCCCAAACTTACCTGAGCAGCCTGATTTAATTCAAAGCCTTGTTTTGAGAACAGACTTGGATTAGACAGCCTCCAGAGGCTGGTCTTCCAGCCCAACCTGTTCTAGGGCTCTATGACTATTGACTACATTTCAATTAAGCCTAATGAGCCATCAGCCACCTATATTATATTGGACATTTACTGTTAGGTGCCTATAAATTGGAGCATCTACATCTGAGCTAATCATTTGATGCCTTCTGCCTCCTTTATAGACAGTGAGGAGAGCACTACTAGGGAGAAATTCAGCTCACCCTAAACTAGATTTTAAAATAGATTTCATTTCTGCCTATTTTGTATACTACTTCAAAACAGATCTCAGAGCTGCTTATTTGTATCTGCTCATTATGAAAGAGATAATATGACTGAATTATGTAGATGTTAACATTAAAGTTGGTAAGATGAAATATACCCAGGGCTTTTTCTTAAGTTGCCAACTCTGGAAATAACACCTACTGTATTAAAAATCCTCTACCTTCTCCCCATGCCCCCATCAGACATATGCACCTTTCCTTTCTAAAGGATGTTTTTGCTGTTAGGAATAACCTGAAGCAATTAAACAAATTTAACTTTACCGGCAGCCAAAATTAGGATGAGACTCTTTCTGGAAGCAGTTGAAGGGCACACTTACAAACTAACACACGAGGATATGAAAACTTCTATTACTCTCTCATTCCTTCACCAGCTCATTGGTTCTTCCTAGAGTAGAGTAACTAGCTGTATTTGCTATGTGCAAAGAACCAGAAAATGTAAGTGGAGAGAGCAGCACTAGAAACCCTAGAGGTAATAAAAGCAGTAAATAGAAGAGGGGAGACCTACATGCACATATGTAAGGCAAGTAGACTTTAACCATCAAGGGAAAAAAATACTGGTTCAGAAATGACTGCATTCAAAGGAATCTATTGACTTGAGTAGATTTTGGATAGAAGCATACAAAATGCACAATATTGACGGTAAAAGCAACTCATGTAAGTCACTCAAGGCAGCGATTGGGGTAAATAGTGTGAATACCCCTTAGCAGACAAATAATGTCTTGCTCTTAATAGATGGTGTAAAACACGACGTCAGAACACACCACAGGAGGTGGCTTCTGAGCAAATACTGTATGCTGTGAAAGGAAAACCAAGTCCAAGAACATTTTTCAAAACATGCCATATCTGTTTTTTCTTTGTGCCAACATGCTAAGTACCTTCAGACCCTAGAAACTTGTTCCTGCTAGTACACAACAGGAGTTTGCCTGTCTCACACTGACTCACTCCACACTGTTGACAAAAATATCCATATGCTCATTTGTACTCAGAATGTTGTGTTAGATTTGGCAGGGAAGTTGTTGTTGGTTGTCACTGCAGTGGTGAGTTCTGCCCTGATGGTGTTTCTCAATGTTTATGCCAGCCTATTGTGTCTTATACGTGCAACATTATTCTTTTCTTCCTTCTTTTCCAGTCTGCTGAGTGGACGCAGCCGTTGATTTTGTGTCAGATACTACCTTTCACCAGTGTTTGCATTTGATCAGACACAACAAGAATGAATGTACTCAGCTGCATTGTGCTGGAAGGCTAAAGGACTAATTAATCATAGGGTAAGTATAACACGATTTATCAATAGCTAACTGAAGTGCTCAGCTAACGAGGGTGCCTAGACTCAATAGCTAAAAGGCACCCAATTGCTGAACGTGCCCAAATCTACAAGGACTGCAGTTCAGGTTTTCCTTCTTCACAGCATAGGCTGAAGGGTTACAAATTGGTTACAGGTGTCAGCAAAGGTCAGTCCATGTTACTAACGGACAAGATCTGCTACTTGGCCTTTGTCTCAGAGGATGTCTGTTGCCATCTACAGAAGAGGTGCACCTGAAAAAATCTTCTCATAGTTGAGCTAGCTTCAGGAAACAGTAGCCCTAGAGTTCTTGACCCACAAGACTTTCTTCAAGAAGCTATTCTTTAAGGCACCTTGAAAAAAACGTACTGAATTATTACACATAGTTTTCTAAGTCTGAAAATGGCTTAGATGTACCCCAGACTACTTTTTAGTAGTCAAATAGCTCACAAGTCCATCTGTGTTCATATAATGGCTGAAAATGCACCCATTGCTCTTAGGGTATAAAGTAGACACACATGCATATATTAGGGTTCTTATGTTAGAGTATTATATATGTATGTATATTTTCTCATTCATCGTGCAGATCCATCCATTACTGTCATCATCTTCTTTGCCTGAGTTATACTGTCTTCCCTCCCTCTAAAGATTCACTTTCAAAATATGTCAAAGGAACTTCATTTATCTTCTGTTTATTTTCATCGGAGTTACTACAAATTATTTTTACCCTTAAAATTTGAATAAAAGGGAGACCTTTCTTCATTGCTGATGCATGAAAACTTGCAGCAGGGATGAGATTATTTTTGTCAATTGGTTTCTGATAAATGGAACACTTCAGTTTTTCTCTATTCATATGTTTATCCGGAAAATAAATTCCTTTGCACCCCTGCCTTTCCACAACGATTTTACAGTAAGAGTGGAGTGAATTATCAATAGTGGTCCGTAATAATTAATAGGATAAAAGAGACGGGGCCAGGATATTTATAAAGGAATTGTTCAAGGTTATCAATTGATCAAAGGTACAAATACATTCATCTTTACGTCCATGGAATATAATGGGGAACTGTAGTCCTTCATAAGAATTTTATAGATTGGCTTTCTATAGGTTTGTCATTCTTAATGTAATTTTATCAGGATATTTTGTCAATAAAAGAGAAAAATCTCTCACAATCAAAATCTCCTCATCTCTTATTTTTACGTAGCTTTTTTTTTTTTTTTTTTTTTTTTTTTTTTTTTTTTTTTTTTTTTAATTAAGACATCCTCAAGATGAGTGAATTATATATACTTCAGGAGTATCAGTGTTAGCTGATATTAGGAGCAGCCGCCTCCCCAAGCCTCAGGGACCTTTGTGGGTTCAACCAGTACCAAAGCTGAGCGCACATCCCAGAGACACAGACAGGACACAGGAACATGCAGTGACACAAACGGCCACAGACAAGGTGCTGCCCCCAGCAGCACCCATATTCAGGACTCACACTGCACAGCCACATCCCCTCCTCCTCCCGGGCTGGCAGAGGCAGGAGGTCACTAGTGCAGCACACACACTGCACTCTCCAGGTTCACAAGCACATGC
The DNA here is from genome assembly GCF_003259725.1 of Athene cunicularia. Taxonomy (NCBI): domain Eukaryota; kingdom Metazoa; phylum Chordata; class Aves; order Strigiformes; family Strigidae; genus Athene; species Athene cunicularia. The sequence goes on along the minus strand of NW_020799091.1, from coordinate 33,288,147 downwards.
AGTCACACCATCCTCCAAGCACCAGCACAGCCCCTCTGCCTGGATCCTGCCCCCCCTTACCACAGGTCTCCAACACCAGCTGGTCCTGCTGGGTGCTTGCTGTACACATACAGCCTTCACACACTCATCCTGCAGGCACCCCACACTCAGGGATACCCTGAACACCAGCAGAGAGACCCTTCTCCCACCTGAGACCCCTGCCTGGAGTAGGGGCATCCCACCCACTGGCTGGTCAAAGTGGGGAGACCAGGCGCAGGGCTCAGCCAGGCAAGAATAGCTCTGTTTTATATGTGACTGGCTCCTTTTATACCCTCTTCTGTCTATCCCTTCTTTGTTTCTGACTCACTTCCCCTGCACATTCCCCCAGCAGATAGCACAGTCCCATTGACACCCTCCAGCGCCTGGGACCCTCAGGTTTGCATTGTCAATTGTGAAGTTCTAGTTTGCCTGCAGCTTCTTGATAGTCCATCTGTTACCATGACTGACCAAGTTTCCTTTTTGTCTTTGTCTCCATTGCATTCACCTGTTAGGTCTGTGTCTCTATATTTTGTTTCTGGTTTCCCCCTTTTCCTTAGTTTCTTATTTAACAAGGCCTTCAATCAGATAACCTTGCAGGAAGAAGCATTCCCACACTCCCACAAACCCTCATCAATTAGTGTGGCAGACCAGGTCTGACTGCCTCCCTTATCATTTGTCAGTTGGGTTTGTGTGTCTGAATGTTCTTGTTTATGGTTTCCTGCTTTTCTTATTATTCCCTTTTGCATTGAAAATGTCCTTGTCCAGACACCCTTAAAGGAGTTGATGTTTTCTCCTTTCACATACCACTACAGGCAATAGTTGAACAAATATACCTTTAGACTGTGGTCATATAGATCAAGAGACATGGTGAAGGCAGATCAGATTTACCTGTTGTTAAAATTATTTATGGTTTTGAAAAATCAAAACATCTCCTTGGCAACTCTTCTTATTGACTGGAAATCAGCTATGTCCCTGCAACAAATGTGTATTTTCCAACTTATTTTCACAGCTTTAACAGGGGATTTCTCCTCTCAAACATAATAATCACAATCCATTGATTCCCGTGTTAGTTTTATGCATCCACAGTCTAGAATACACTGACCATGTCCAGGAAGACAGTATAGGGGAAAACCAACACCCCTATAAAACAGAATGAATTCTTATAGGCAAATAAAAAAGAATACATGTATCTGAAATGCGTTTGTCTCAATTCATGTATCAATGCTGTATACATTATACACCATCCAGCTCCCCAGAGTACCCTTACAGCTAATATGCAGAAATAGATTTCTTTCTAATAAATTCAGAAATTTCATTTCATTCTAAAGTGGTCATAGGATATAGGTCAGGTGAAAAAATTTATAGTACTTACCATCCTCCAGTGGCTCTAATATTTTTTTTTTTAACAGATCGATTCAAATCTAAATTGTAGGTATTTTAAATGCTAGCTGAATTGCACCCCTAAAAGTAAGGGAAGAATATTTTTAAAAATCATTCTGTGAACATAGATTTCTGACCTCTGATTTTCAAAGAAAAAAGAACATCTTTGAAAGACAAGCATGGGAATTAAAAGTCATGTGACTACAGAAAACTAGAAAAAGTTCTTCTGGGTTTGATATTGTGTAAACCCATAATTTTACACACTCTTTCTGTGTGCTCCATGTGTTCTGTGTGCTCCATGACAATTACCTGTCCTTTTTTGGTACAAAGGAATCAATTACTTTATCATCTTCATTAATGCACCCCAGTTAGGAATATCTTTTGCTCTTGAAAATTAAAATCATAGAATCATAGTATCACAGAATCATTGAATAATTTGGGTTGCATTTTTTAAAGCAATTATAGGTATCAATACGAGAACTGCAAGCTGGTCAGGAAGAAGAATAAATAGGAAACTGATGTTTTATACTGAAGGGACATCTGCCAGGATGGGAGGAAGACAGAAGTGGTGATCTTCAGGGATGAATCTTAGGTCAGTCCAGTGTGACTTATTCATACCTTCAGTGAAATACTTCAGTGCAGGTTTCCAAAGTTTACAAATTTCTCAGAGTTGTGAGTACTGAGGGGAAAAAAAAAAAAAAAAAAAAAAAAAAATGATCTTGTAAATCAGAATCACAGAAATGGGATGGAATATTAGCACAAAATTCTGACACAAGGAGAAAACTCATGCATTTAGAAACCAAACCCAGGAACTTCTCAAATAAACCGGATACCATAACTGAAGGCAACTGAGGCAATAGTTAAGGTATGCTTGTGAATTCTTTTCCACTATCCATGTCTGTGCAAACAAAATTTCTAGGTCAGAGTTTGTAAAGTGTGAGGTTAGTATGTACCTACATAATACACTCTCTGTTACAAGGGTGTGCTGGATCCTGTTCTTCAAGAGATATTTTACAAGTCCAAGGCCTTCTCAGAGATATAAGAACCAAAGAGTATATGCAAGTCCTTCCTAAAAATAATTAATTGAACTTCTGTATGAATTTATAGCCTACAAGAGAGACACGATAACAGTAATTTGTTGATGTAAACTTGTGAACAAAATACTTTTTGTTTATTTGTTTTTATTTCAAACTTTTAGCAATATATATTATATGTTCCAGTATAGATTATATGACAGTCTTTTATATTCTTAATCTGAAAAAAAACCAAGTTTTTCTGTATTAGTATGTCTTCACATTAACTAAATGTCATGCCATATTTGCCATACCTTTGTAATTGCTACATAGATCTAATACAATATATTGGAGGTATAAATGCCATGTTTCTATTAATCTTCAATAGAATTTTAACCTCTATCTATTTGAAAAAATATTGTATATCTAGTTCTGTATTGCTAATTATATTTATATCTAATTTTGTAGCTATTGAAGAATTTCTACAGATCGTGTCCTAAAATAACATTGAGTACCTAGGAGCATAGAAATGTCTATTGACATTATTTCTGTTTATACCATAAAGAACAGTAGGGGAATGTACTCCAGTCAATATCTTTACAAAGAGAAGTCAAATACATTGCATGTCTCTTTATATGAGTGCACAAAGGAACAAATGTCTCTTGTGAGGAATTGGGCCCAGAGGCTTGTGCCTAGTGTCATTAACATGAGGCCAGTAACTAGTGCTATACCCCAGGGGTCAGTACTGGATTCAGTCCTAGTCAACATCTCCACTGATGATCTAGATGATGGGGCAGAGTGTACCCTCAGCAAGTTTGCCAGCGACACATAACTGAGACAAATGACGTAATAAGCCAGAAGGTCATGGTGCCATCCAGAGCTACCTGGACAGCTGCAGAAATGGGCTGACAGGAACCTCATGGGGTTCAACAAGGGGAAATGCAAAGTCCCGAACCTGGGGAGGAACAACTTCATGCAGTAGTACATGGCTGGGCCACTCAGCTGGAAAGCAGCTTGGTAGAAAAGTAGCTTGGCAGTTCTGGTAGAAAATAAATTGACCATGAGCCAGCAATGTGGCCTTGATGCAAAGAAGGCCAAAGGTATCTTGGGCTGCATTAGGAGGAGAGTTGCCAGCAGGTTGAGGGAGGTGGTCCTTCCACTCAGCACTGGTGAGGCCACACCTGGAGTACTGTGTCTGATCCGGGACTCCTCAGTAAAGAGAGACATGGACTTACTGGAGACAGTCCAAAAAAAGGCCACAAATATGGTGAAGTGACTGGAATATCTCTTCTATGAGGAAAGGCTGAGAGAGCTGGGACAGTTTAGCATAGAGCAGAGAAAACTCAGGGGGATTTTATCACTGTATATAAATACCTGAAGAGAGGGTCTAAAGAAGACAGAGCCAGGTTCTTCTCAGTGGTGCCCAATAACAGAACAAGAAGCAATTGATAGGACAAGAAGAAAGGGCACAAAGTGAAACACAAGAGGTTCTTCCTGAACATCAGGAAACATTTTTTTACTGTGAGGGTTACCAAACCACGGTTCAAATTTCCCAGGGTGATTGTGGAGTCTCTACCCTTGGAGATATTCAAAAGCCTTCTGGACAAGATCCTGGGCAGCTGACTTTAGGCACACTTGCGTGAGCAAGAGTTGGACCAGATGACCTCCAGAGGTCCCTTTCAACATCAACCGTTCTGTTATTCTGTGAATGCTCAGTGAATGTTCACTGGGTAACTGGAACAAATGACAAAGAGTACATATATGCCTTGTTGTGCTTATAATACCCACTTCAGCAGTGTTTCTTCTCGAAGAAAATTACCTGAAACCTTAAAACTTCTTTTGTCTGGTGTAAATGCCCTGTCCTCGGTGCATAATTCAGCTAAATAATGTTTCCAGTAAGAACAGTTCTGTTCCTAAAATTGGATCTGTGTAGAGTAGGGACTATAAGGAAGGACATTTCATTGCTGAATTAGTATAGGGGAATTAGATGTTTCCATGTAAATAATTTGGAAGTACTAGGGTGAAGTCCATCTAACAAAACAAAGCACACTGGGAAACTGACAAGCTCTGAAATCATCAGAAGCATACGTGCAGTTAGAATTACCTATCCATATGTTGTGAGGCACATTTATTTGGAATCTTGCTATATTGGGATTCCTCAGTTTGTTCCATAAACAGCAAAATCTGATCAACTATTTACTCATTCTATGAAATTCAGGGCGTCAGCTTAAAGACCTGATGTTATTCCCCTGAAGAGTATTCTGTTATAGAATTAGTCCCACTGATTGAGTGTGTGCAGCAGAACCAGGCCCCAAATAGCTTATCCCAAATGTATGTGTTCAATATATGTATGCAGTATAATACAAAATATGTCAGTACCATTAAAAGTTTATGCAAAAATGAAACGTCTTAAAGTGATTAGAGTGAAACTGTAAAACGTTCTGGGTGAGGTAAAATACAGTCATTTAACACAATCCCGGTTCCAGAGAGAAAAGATATGGAACGCACTACAGGCACGATAGTCTACTGGTTTAATGAAAATATGAATAATAAGGTAAATGTAACTAAGTAGCAGGTCAGTAGGACAATTCCCATGCTTGAGAGATCACAAGTAGAGTCTAATATGTTTTATAACTGAACACTTGCTGATTTAGTATTGTTGGACTTATCAGTGTTGTGCCTAAAATGTTTATGAAAAAAACAATGCCTTAAGTATAATATTCATGTTAAGTATCCTTTGGGATTAAAATGTTTTTTTCAGAGCTCCTTGAAAACCAGTATGCTAAAGAAGTGCAAAGACCTTTCATACATTGCTACACAGAATCTTTATTCATAGCTTTACCATAAAAGTCACAGCTTTGTTCCAGTTATTGTGCCTCAACACAGAGTTCAAGACTATCAGTTAGTCAACAGCACATTAATTTCCTTAGCCAAAGTGAAAAAGGTGTTATTGTTTAAGATTCATCAAAAGTCTCAGTGAAACTGAAGTGTATCTTTTTTTTTACTTTGTTGAATCACAGCTTAATTTGCTTACATCTAGCACTGAATTTTGGGCTGTTTCAATTAAAAATATATAAGGTAAAAATCTTATTTTTCTTTTATAGTCTCTTCTATTGTGTTTCTTTTTAGTCTATATCTCTTAAATACTATTTTTCCTTTCTTCCTCTTCTTCACCCCCACCTTACTCATTTTTTCTATTTAGAGTAAATTGTTTGTGACACCCCATTGGCTTTAAAGGGAAAGGTGTACTAACAGTATTCCTTGACTGTGATGGGACTGAAACATCTTTTAAATGTTACAGACTCACTTTATTGTAGGCTATTACAATGTTCCTGTATACATTCTGGATGGGTTCCTTAAACCACGTTTTAGTCAAGGAGGACCTAAAGCTCTGCTCACCTGCCCTCACTTAAGTGCCTGGTGACATTTGAGATGCCATGCATTACTCACATTATGCACATGGAGATGGCCATCTTATCTTGCATAAGACCTCTTGAAAATATGTACTGCTCTGGAATGGCAGCTGGTGGCCAGGCTGGATGCATTCAGATGGTGCTAGACATGTTTATGTGGGCAAATAATTTGAGATAGCTTGTTTACTTGCAGACATCTATACCATAAATACCTGGATTTCATTGAGCCACCATTCTAAATTATATTCAATAAGGACATCTCTTCTCCAAAAATCTGTGAAGACTGGTTTTTAACCCATGGAATACATCCGGCAGATACTTTCAAATGTGTGCTAAGTAACAACCCACAGATCTATGTCAGGTTTTTCTGACATTTCTGTTTCATTCTAAAAATCCATAGTTCATGCACAGAAGATCCCATTCCAGTTGAGCACAGCTTTATTGATTTAATTTCTGTATGTGGACTTTGACCCTATTTTCTTCCCTTTCACTCTTTTTCCCTCCATCTCAGCATTTGTTCCTCTTATCCTCCCTTCCTTTCTCCTTCCCTTTGTTTCCTTCTCTGTTGCCTCTATCCTGCTGTTTCCATAATAGTATTATATAGACCATTATACACCTTAAGGGATAATAGTAAATGAACCGGGGGGGG